>NC_090650.1:159460330-159472830 GCF_040937935.1 Hyperolius riggenbachi | reverse complement strand
AGTGTTTGCCCATTGTAAATCTGTTAAATCCTTGATTAACATTCTGACATTTATTACATGGTGACATTTTTACTGTTGGCAGGTGATGTAGCTGCTGCTTGCTGTTTTGGCAGTTGGAAACCGCAGTAAACAGCTATTTCCCACAATGCAACAAGCTTCACAGACAGGAAACTACCAGGAGTACCACAGTCCGCAGTTTCTTGTGGGAGGGGTTTCACCACAATATCAGTCATACAGCACCCCCTGATGGCCTGTTTGTGAAAAGGCATATATTTCTCATGTAAAAGGGGGTATCAGCTACTGATTTGGATAAAGTTCAATTCTTGGTTGGAGTTTCTCTTTAACCACTTGAGGACCCATCCTTTACCCCCCCTTAAGGACCAGCGCTGTTTTAGGTGATCTGTGCTGGGTGGGCTCTGCAGCCCCCAGCACAGATCAAAGGGCACTCAGAGCGATCAGATCGCCCCCCTTTTTTCCCCACTAGGGGGATGATGTGCAGGGGGGGTCTGATCGCTCCTCCTGGCTGGCATTTTGCGGGGGGGGGGGGCACCTCAAAGCCCCCCTCCGCGGCGAAATCCTCCCCCTCCCTCTCCTACCTGCCACCCCCGGGAGATCTGGGCTGCACAGGACGCTATCCGTCCTGTGCAGCCAGTGACAGGACGTCCCCTGTCACATGGCGGCGATCCCCGGCCGCTGATTGGCCGGGGATCGCCGATCTGCGCAGCAGCGCCGTACAAATGTAAACAAAGCGGATTATTTCCGCTTGTGTTTACATTTAGCCTGCGAGCCGCCATCGGCGGCCCGCAGGCTATTCATGGAGCCCCCCGCCGTGAATTGACAGGAAGCAGCCGCTCGTACGAGCGGCTGCTTCCTGATTAATTAGGCTGCAGCTGGCGACGCAATACTGCGTCGCTGGTCCTGCAGCTGCCACTTTGCCGACGCACGGTATAAGCGTGCGGTCGGCAAGTGGTTAAAGAGAAACCGTGACCAAGAATTGAACTTCATTCCAATCAGTAGCTGATACCGCCTTTCCCATGAGAAATCTATTCCTTTTCAAAAACGGATCATTAGTGGGCTCTGTATGGCTGATATTGTGATGAAACCCCTCCCACAAGAAACTCTGAGGACCATGGTACTCCTGGTAGTTTCCGGTCTGTGAACCTTGTTGCATTGTGGGAAATAACTGTTTACAGCTGTTTCCAACTGCCAAAAAAGGAAGCAGCAGCTACATCACCTGCCCACAGTAAAAATGGCACCATGTGATAAATGTCAGAATGTAAATCAGAGATTTAAAAGATTTTACAATGGGCAAACTCTGACTAAATCATTTATACATAATTATTGTAAAAATGAAGCTTTTTTTATTACATTATTTTCACTGGAGTTCCTCTTTAAGTAATTCAATTCACAGGTCAGTGGATGACAGGTGTTGGCGGGTATGTGAGAGTAAAGGCACGTTGCTACACATTATAGGACTGCCCTAAGATTAAGAGATACTGGGGGAGGTGCTTCAAATAAGAAGGAAAGTATCGAGTCAGAAGACAGCCCATGGAATGTATTGATGCACCTTACAAAAATCAAACAAAAATTGAACCACATATGCTGAATGCAGCCAAGAGTCTTCTTCCACTCCACTGGAAATCTAATATTGTCCCCACAGTCAGAGACAGGTTTCAAAAATGGAACAACAAATTGAAGAAACGGTACGATACTACTAGTACCCGAGCTGTGTCCTCTGAGAATCCATAACATAAGAAGCTAAGCTTTGTTAGTAGGTATGTGCCAGTGACCACTGATTTATCTTGTAGTTTTTAGTTTTTATATTTTGGTATTTGTTTGCTTTGTTGGCTAAGTGCATATACTTTTAGTTTAGGTCATTATCTGATCTATGGGTGAGACGGTAGGTGGACAATATTTGTCCTTTCCCTGTAAAAATGTTTAATAAGAAAGGCTCAAGGTGTTGTGTATATATGCAGAAAAGATCTATGTGATTTTAGGCTCCTGTAAAGTTGGCATGTTGTTACTAATGCCAAATTGTGTTTTATACTGCAAGTTAAAAATCATAATTAATAAAGAAAAACAAAAAGGAAAAAAAAAACATCCCTGCAATACTATGTTAAACCTCTGGCTACCCAATACTTCTGGCTATTTAGTAGCTTCCTAATACTGGGGAACACCTCTGGCTACCCATGTCTAGGGGAATACCTGGAGGCATAAAGGCTCATACACACGGCGTACAAATGTCTGTACAGACACGTGTTGAGTGACGGTCAGACTGTCTGCAGACACAGCCATGTTTGAGCGATTCAACTGGTGAATCTCTTGTGACTTTTGTCTTACGAACCGTCGCTTAGTCTGTTGGTGTCCTGTCGTGTATACGAAAGTCTTCTACAGACAGCAGAGTCGCTACCATAATACTACTACTATACATAGTCTGTGGCAGACCGATTCCGTCATGTCTTCACTTTTTCTGTTATGTGTGTACAACTGTCGCAAACTCAAATTGTCTTTTTTTCATTATGTTATTTTGACTGGGGTTTCTCTTTAAAGTGAATGGGAACCCGTAATTAAATAAAATGTCAGATACTCACCTAAGGAGAGGGAGAATCTGGGTCCCATAGAGCATTCCCTCTCCTCTCCCGGTCCCCGCTGTTGCAGGTGGTGCCCCAGAATAGATTAGCCAGGTGCAGGTGATGCCCCAGAATAGATTAGCCAGGTGCAGGTGGTGCCCCAGAATAGATTAGCCAGGTGCAGGTGGTGCCCCAGAATAGATTAGCCAGGTGCAGGTGGTGCCCCAGAATAGATTAGCCAGGTGCAGGTGGTGCCCCAAAATAGATTAGCCAGGTGCAGGTGTTGCCCCAGAATAGATTAGCCGGGTGCACGTGGTGCCCCAGAATAGACTAGCCAGGTACAGGTGGTGCCCCAGAATAGTCAGGTACAGGTGGTGCCCCAGTGTAGTTAGCGAGCCAATAGGTGCCCCAGTATAATCTTGCGTAGCCCCGTTCCTGCGCAGACTCCTCTCGCTGGGCTCTCCTCCTGTCGCTGAGCTTTCCTCCTCTAGCTGCGTCTTCCCGCTATGGTTACTTCCGGCAGCATTTCTGACGTCATGAGGCTGCTGGGTAACCATGGCAACAGGGCGCGAAGCGGCGAACGGGAAAGCCCGGACAAGAGGAGAGCACGGCGATAGGAGTCCACGCAGGTACAAATCAGCAACACTTACATTAATGTCAAGATTGGGAAACAACCGATCCTGCGTCCTCAATCCAGATATCCTATATCTTGTCAAATTTAGCCCGGATGACCTGTATTCTGGTAGGTCAGACAGTATAGTGGAAGGTTGCAATTAACTAGGGAGATAGTCATCCAAAGAGGGGGCTTTCTCCGCTTCCACTTAAGTAGTAGACATTTCCTGGCATTACGTAGGTTACAGTTTTTTGTATTTGTTACTGGGTACAGAATCAACCATTCCCAGCATACATGCTTTGAATGACACATTGATATGCTGTTTCATAAGGTTAGTTAAGAATTAAGTAACCGAGGACCAAAAGGCCTGCACTGATTGGCAATTCCATGTACAATGTTGGAAATCAGCATCCAGACTACCACATTTGTAACACTCTGAGCTCACTCCAGCACCCATTTTGGCCAATCTAACAGGGGTATAAAAATTTTATCTGAATGTGTTTATCGCTGGCACTAATAACCATGGCCACACCTTAACTGAAGAATTAATCAGAATTAATTCAGTAATGATTCTTCTTTAAGAGGGGCTATAGCCCTATATATAACGTTACACAGGGCTTCATATGAGGATGCTATATCTGCCTCCAGATTGAAAGAGGTGTCAGACCTGTTGGCACCCATCCATTTAAGTTGTGAAGGCAGGTAATAGAGGTAAAAGTCAGGTAAAGAGAGTCCCCTAAAGGCAACTGGCAAACATAAGGTATTTAATGCAATTCTAGGCTGAGACCTGATCGACCCCCCCCCCCCCCCCCCATATAAAGCTAGACAGTAGAGCATCTGCAGAAACTTTTAAGAATCAACACTGGGGACATTTGTAGCATATAAAGGAGTTTTGGAGCAAATATCAATGGCTGTAACCCTACCCACTACATTAATCGAGAGCTGCTCCCATACTTTAATACGTGAATCCAAGCCTACCAAAAGTTGAGTAAGATTCCTAATAATATATTTATTATTTACTGAAGATTGGTATAAATTTACTGATTTACTGAAGATTGGGATAAATGTTTGGAAACCCTTACTAAAGGAAGCATTTATAGTATCAGTTTAGAAGCCACACTTATTTCGTACAACTTACTTGACTCCCTATAAAGACAATATTATGGATCAAATGCAGTGTTAATGCTTTTGAGGGGCTTAAACCTACATTGCTACAAACTGGATGTCCAATAATCTATCCTACTCAGTAGTCATAAACAGAGCTGACCATCATTCAAGAGATTTTTGAAAACTAAAATTCACCTTACACTAGTGGAAACACTGCACCGTGTTGCTGACGTCGCCAAGATCTGCAAAGCACATGCACTTTAAAAATGTCAAGGATTTAAATGCTCTGGCAATGGGTACTAACCCAAAGCAAACAGCAGTCTTTTTGCAATGATCAGCTCAGTATAAATAATTGTTATCCCTATGTGTTCTTGAAAGTTTCATTTTACAGTTAATTTGTTGTACAGCTTTTATATTCAAATCTACTTATATTTTGAAATGTACAACTGCAATGTGTCTTTCCTAGCTCACTTATACACCCTAAAGCGCAATGACAATACGTACCGCCCCCCCCCCCCCCCCCCCCCCGCCGTTGACACGTAGAGCCGAGTGGCGTCCCTGGCCACCTCCTGATGTCAACGTCACCCACTCGCCATACACGGAAGCTCAAGTAGCAGCTTTCCGATTGGCTAATACCGGGCCTGCCCACGTGACCACCTCAGGACCAACCAGATGAGCGGAAATACGATCCAGTGTTCCTATACCCTGCGACTTTTTAATGTCACCTTCTGTTACTGCTTCATATGAAGGGCAATTTATCTGTCACATTTATACCTTTATAACTACAATAAAGGCACTGACTCATAAACCAGTCGGCTCTCATGAACGGATGGGCGTGTCATACACCACCCCTCTCCCGCCCCTAAGTCCTCACATACACTATAAAAGGACTGGGGTGAGACCATACTCTTTTGGCTGCTATCAGGTAGCCATGACGCTATACCATATACTGATGTATTTACAATGTATATATGCACCTTAGCACGTTTTAGCACCTTTGCACGATAGCACTTTTTCCCTTGAGAAAGCTTCCTATAAGGAAGTGAAACATGTTGGATTGTTGGTGGGGGTAGTGTTTATGTATGTTTCTTATAATGCCTAAGGGTCTTGAGGTCTTCTCCTCATACACCATATACTTACCATAGTACCATTGACATTATCCTTTCTCGGCTCTGCCTGTTCAGTAAGCCAGCACGTAATTAGTAGGAGACCTTGGGCAAGTCTCCCTAACACTGCTACTGCCTATTGAGCGCGTCCTAGTGGCTGCAGCTCTGGCGCTTTGAGTCCGTCAGGAGAAAAGCGCGATATAAATGTTCTGTGTTTGTTGTTGTTTGTTCAGTAATATGGTTGCAAACTAGCAGCCAATTCGTTTTTAATGTAGTTACAATAAACGTTATATTTTAGTCCTACAGTAGGATATTTTGGTGTGTAAAAGCTTCTTAATAAATACATTTTTTTTCATTTTAGATTGCTAGCTATGTGAACAAATCAGCAATGGATGTTTCCATCTTACAGCGATCACTTGCCATTCTTGAGTCTATGGTGCTAAACAGTCATGATCTCTACCAGAAGGTTGCACAGGAGATAACTATTGGACAGCTAATTCCACACCTTCAAGGGTAACACAATTTTTTGCCACTTATGTGTATGTTTTGCTGGTCGTAGAATGTATTAGCTGTCCAGGCACTATTTATTCCTTATACATTAAAGATTACACTGGTGTAAAGATATGACTTGGCATTTTACAAGAATATCCTGTAATAAAGCTAAGGCATACCCTGACAACTCATGGTGGCCCAGAACCACCTGGAAGGTATAAAGGGCTAAAAGAGACCAAAAAGCCCTCTATCAAAAAGCAAAGCTAAATTTAATTTTGCTTTCTTAAAACAGAAGGTATTTGCAGTGATTCAGCTGTAGGAGAGCATCTGTGGTTTCCCATGATGCCTTTCTTCTGAATATGCAAATCCTCTCTTTTAACCACTTCATGACCAGAGAAATTTTCACCACTCATTCGCTTCTCATTAACTTACATAGTTGAATATCCACACCCCTGAAGCAATAAGTGCATCCTTTTTTGTTGGCATAAAGGATGCCTGGCTGTACAGCTCTTCTTGTTGCTAGAATAAAGCAGTCAGGATGAAGAGCTCACAACAAAGACATCTTGTCATACCATGCATACATCCCCACTAAATGTTTAAAAATAGGAGCAAAACCACAACTATTTGCCTCCTGAGAAAATAAAAGCCTGTTATACAGGTGACTTTATTAAATGTGGCCATATACTGGTCGATTTTTTTGCATTGATATCCAGCTGAGACCTGGGGACCCAACAGGCAGTGCAATAGATGCAGTCTCAATAGAGGTTATGTGGAAACCATTGTATATCTGTGTGTAGTGTGTGAAAGGATTCAATCAGATAAATTTCTCTCTGATCACATAATGATCTGAGAGGTATCTATATATTGGCCACATCGACCAGTGTATAGCCTGCTTAAAAGCACCACAACAAAACATATTTTGTGACTCATTCACCTCCAGAGGTTTTCTGTTTCTGTGCATCATGTACAGATGTATAGCATTACACACAAATCATAAATAACAAACAAAAAAAATTATCTTTAGATTTCCAAAATCCATATTGCTTTAAAAGCATTCTGCATCAATCAAACTAGATCACCTTAGTTTCTAAACTATATAGCACCTTAGCTTCATGGTTCTTTAACCTCCTTAGCGGTAACCCCGTGCTGGACACGGGGTAAGCCGCCGGAGGGTGCCGCTCAGGCCCTGCTGGGCCGATTTACATAATTTTTTTTTTTGCTGGCCAGCACACTGATCGCCGCCGGCCCGCGCCCGATCGCCGCTATCTGTTGCGGCGCGCCCCCCCAGACCCCGTGCGCTGCCTGGCCAATCAGTGCCAGGCAGCGCCGAGGGGTGGATCGGGACTCCCAATGACGTCCCGACGTCGGTGACGTCATCCCGCCCCGTCGCCATGGCGACGTGGGAAGCCCTCCAGGAAATCCCGTTCTTTGAACGGGATTTCCTGATCGGAGATCGCCGAAGGCGATCGAAGCGGGCGGGGGGATGCCGCTGAGCAGCAGCTATCATGTAGCGAGCCCTGGGCTCGCTACATGATATATAAAAAAAAAAAAAAACTGCTGCGCTGCCCCCTGGCGGAATTTTTCATACCGCCAGGGGGGTTAATGGGTCACTATGGTCATAGTGCCCCTTTAAGAATATACGAGTGTAAAAGCCTTTCCAAATTCAAAAACACATGTTATATGCAATTTAAAGAGACTCTGAAGTCTCTTTTTTTATCTTAATTTCTTATCCAGTCATCATCAGCATTAAATCCTGAGCAGTTCAACAAATTTGCAGGTCGCAGATTGTGCTGCCCTGGGGAGGCAGAGCTTTGCGCTGGAGCTCTGCCTTCCCCTTTGTGTAGACTTTGTACACAACATATGTGTGATATGTGTGGTGGTTCATTGCATACTGAAAGGACTTTTCTTAGGGGTAAAGTTATGGGGGGGGGGCTGGCATATACACATGGGAAATATATCATGGTAAGCAGGGCTGTATTAGAGTAAGAAGTCGAGGTCGGAGCCATTTTGGGTACCTAGAGTTGGAGTCAGAGTCGTGGTTTCATAAACTGAGGAGTCGGAGTTGGAGTCTGAAGATTTTTGTACCGACTCCAACTCCGACTCCTCAGTTTATGAAACCACGACTCCGACTCCAACTCTGGGTACCCAAAATGGCTCCGACCTCGACTCCGACTTCTTAGTCTAATACTTAACAGGGCTGTGGATTGTGTACAAAAATCATCCGACTCCAACTCCTCAGTTTATGAAATAAACGACTCCGACTACACAGACCTGATGGTAAGGGCCAACTCCACACCAAGGTGAGGCCGACATCTCTGATAGGTGGCTAGAGGTGGCTAGAGACGTCAGAATGAATAGAGAGGGCAGAACAGTGTATTTGGGGCCTGAAAATAGAAGGGGTCTGCACAGGCAAAAGAACACACTCTCCCTTCTCTCTCTCTCATGTCTGACACTTGGCCCTTTACCCTTGTTTTGTTTGTAGTGCCATTGTTTTTCTTTTACTTTTTATCTTCACCAGCTCTTGTTTCTTCTTCATCTCTTTCTCTTGGTCTCTCTGATTTGCCTGCCTCTTCTCCATTTCTTTGTTTTTATGGTTTTATCTAAATTAAATCACTAGAATCCTTCTTCTTTGTGTACTACTTCATAGTCTCCTTTGTATTCTTATTTGTACTATTTGTAATATTCTTTTCATTCATCTTCTTGCTAATATTATTCTTGTTTTTCTTGTTATGATTATTACCATATTTTTCGCTCCATAAGACTCACCGGCCCATAACAACATAGATATATGGCTTCATATGACTTCATATGGCTAAGCCAAAACAAATGCTTGCGATGCAAACAGCTAATGATGTGATGGATGCCGCTGTTCTGTTAACCAAAGTCTATCAAGCAAAGCCAGCACCATCAAAGTTTTGCTTGATAGCTCCTGACCATAAGGCGCACCTAGGTTTAGAGGGGAGAACCAGAAAATAAATACTAAACAAGGTGCCTCATTGGGTTGCATGGGTATCTTCTGGAGTGTTATGGCGAGCATCAGGTCTTCCCCTAAGTTGTCTTGGGAATCAGACCCAATTGGTCTCCAGCACCAAGTCTCCCCCAAACTTTCTTAAACACCAGGTCTTCAATCAACTCAGGGATGCACTAAGTTTGGTGGACTGGAATGGTGTACTACAAGGGTAGGGCACTGCAGGGAAATGGCAAACTTTTAAAATTATTCTTAAATATTGTAATAAATATATACCGTATAAAAATGAAAAAACAAGGCCTCTGTGTATGAATAAAAAAGTTAGAGATAAAATGAAGTGGAAAAAGAAAGCCTATAAAGCCTTAAAACATTAGGGGACCAGGGCTTGCATTAACTGCTTGCCAATCGTGTCACGCCGGTGGGCGTGGCCGCGGCGGCAGCAGCCTCAGGACCACCTAACAGCGATCGACGTAAGGTCCTTGTGGCTCACAGTGCAGGAGATCGCGCGCAGGCTGCGCACGCATCTCCTGTTGGTAGGCAGAGCATTCGCCGTCCATTATTTTGTACAGAGCTGTCATCTGAATCAGCGCTGTACTGGGGACAGCCGTGTGATACGGCTGTCCCTCTGGGACACTAGTGAGCGATCGGCTCTCATAAGCAGAAGCCTATGACAGCTGATCGCCAGGATTGGCTGGCTGGGGGAGGGAGGGGTTTGAGAACAAAAATTAAATAGTAAAAAATAATGAAAAAAAAATAGACATAAATATTTATTAATAAAACTAAACACTAGGGGGGCGAACAGACCCCACCAACAGAGAGCTCTGTTGGTGGGGAGAAAAGGGGGGGAATCACTTGTGTGCTGTGTTGTGCGACCCTGCAGCTTGGCCTTAAAGAGAATCTGTATTGTTAAAATCGCTCAAAAGTAAACATACCAGTGCGTTAGGGGACATCTCCTATTACCCTCTGTCACAATTTTGCCGCTCCTCGCCGCATTAAAAGTGGTTAAAAACAGTTTTTAAAAGTTTGTTTGTAAACAAACAAAATGGCCACCAAAACAGGAAGTAGGTTGATGTACACTGTCCACACATAGAAAATACATCCATACACAAGCAGGCTGTATACACCCTTCCTTTTGAATCTCAAGAGATCATTTGTGTGTTTCTTTCCCCCATGCACTGAAGTTTCAGGCTGCTCTTTTCTTCCTGCAAACAGCTTTGCCCTTGTTTGTAATTCCTCAGTATGTGAAAGCCCAGCCAGCTCAGAGGACGATTTATCCAGCTTGTAAAAGATAAGAGAGAGAAGAGAGAAGCTGCTCTAATCCTAAATAACACACAGGCAGTGTGCATAAAGGGGAGTTCATAGCAGAACCACAACACTGAAGAACTTGGCAGCCTTCCAGACACAGGCTGACAAGTCTGACAGGGGAAAGATACATTGATTTATTACAGAGACAGTCATAGTATAAAGTGCTGCAGTTAGCCAGAACACATTAGAATAGCTTTTGGAACTTGTAGGATGATAAAAAACAGGATGCAATTTTTGTTACGGAGTCTCTTTAAGGGCTGGTTCAGACGGACGCTTGCGGAGCGTTTACCGCAAGCGTTCGGAACGTCGCGGTAAACGCTCCCATTCAAGTGAATGTAAGCGTTTACACCGAGCTTTTGCACGCTTTTACCCGAACGCGGCGTTCGGGTCCCGATTTTCGCGAGCGTTCGGGCTGCCCCTGGAAGCAACATGTAGCTTCCAGGGAGCGGCCAACCGCGACGGCTAATGTTCCCCTAGGGGGAAAAAAAACCGCGACCGCATCAGAACGCGACCGAAGGCTACTGAAAGCCTGACCGCGCAGCCGCCGCAACGCCCCCAGACGCGACGCTACACAGACATCCGTCTGAACCAGCCCTTAAGTTGCAGTGGCCTATTTAAAAAAAAAAAAATGGCCTGGTCTTTACGGGAGTTTAACACTGTGGTCCCCAAGAGGTTAAGCAATTAAAATGAATGCAATAAGTTGTACAAAATAGAAATTAGGCTGGCTAAGATCAATCTTAGCTGAAAATCAAATCGCTAGCGATATCAAATCGAATCCAAAGAAGTTTTACAAGTACTGTGTACTGTACTGGACTCCTAAAGGATTAGGTAAGGAACTCAATGATGGAAGACCGAAGTAGGGCGGCACTATTGATTGTATGGTGTGTACCTAGCAGCCTTTGATGTATTGATGCCATGCTAGGTACACACCATACAATTTTCTGTTACATTTACCTGCCAGATAGATTTTTTTTTTTTCCAACATGTTGGAAAAAATCTATCTGGCAGGTAAATCTAACAGAAAATTGTATGGTGTGTACCTAGCATTACAAGTGGGATAGTTCTAATAGATCTGTGCACAGCCAAAGTTTTCCCATTGTTTAGGAAGGGCAAAAAATCAGATCCAGGAAATTATAGACTTAAGCTTAACCTCAGTTGTGTGCAAACTATTTGAGGGGTTCCTAGGCGATGCTATACAAGACTTCAAGGCAGATAATAATCTAATTTCTCAGCATCAACATGGGTTTACTAAGGGCAGATCTTGTTTGACTAACAAGCTTAGCTTTTATAAGATGGTGAGTGCTACTGTGAATATTTGAAATGCTTTAGATGTGATATACTTGGACTTTGCAAAAGTTGAGGATGCAAGGAATAGTGCAGTGATGGCTAACCTTGGCACTCCAGCTGTGGTGGAACTACAAGTCCCATGAGGCATTGCAATAATCTGGCAGCTCTAAGCATAACTTGGGAAGGCAGAGGCATGATAGGATTTGTAGTTTTGTCACAGCTGGAGTGCCAAGGTTAGCCATAACTGGAATAGGGAATAATCTGTGTGCATGGAAAAGAAACTCGTTAATGGACAGAAAGCAGAGAGTTGTGGTCAATGGATCATATTCAAAAGGGGTGACTGTTAGCAGTGGGTCCTACAGGGGTTGGTACTGGATCCAGTACTCTTCAATCTATTTTTTTTACTGACCTAGTAGATGAAGTAGAAAGTAAAGCTAATTTTGCAGATGAGATAAAATTCTGCAGAATCATCAACACTCAGGAAGATAGTGTGCAGTGCAGAAGGATCTGGATAGGATAGCTATACGGACAGCTAAATGGTCTAGCACGATACAATATAAATGGGATACAGATGGGGATGTCAAACTTGCAGAGGAATACTTGTTGACATCAAGTTAAATAATCTTATTTAAAGCTAAGCAGCAGTAGCTAAAGCAAATAACATTTTGGTATGCATTAAAAAAGAAAAACTCAGGTTGCTAGCATAACACGGTCCCTGATTAACTCTCTAGTAAGGCCACATCTGGAATACGGAATTCAGCTCTGGGCACGGCATTACAGGAAGGACATTGTAGTTTTAGAGCAGGTGCAGAGACCACCATAAACATTAATTAGAGGGATGGAAGGTCTCATTTACCAGGAAAGGTTAAATAAACTGGGCTTATTTGCTCTTAGGAAAATAAACCTTAGACTAGATCTAATTAACATGTACAGTGTTCTCCCCAGGCATTTTTTTCAGCCGGGTGGCATGAAAAAGTAGCCGGGTTGGGTGAGATGATAGAATACAGGGACGGTGCTTCTGTGAGCAACACTGCTTATAGCATAGGAGGAGG
>NC_090650.1:159270330-159455330 GCF_040937935.1 Hyperolius riggenbachi | reverse complement strand
GCGAGATCCAGGAGGCACGCATTCAATTTTTGGAGGAGACAGCTGCTGAATGGATCAGAATGGAACGATAGCGAGGGACCACAGGAAACACAGGGAGCTAGAAGAAGCCCCAGGTAAGTTAAACTGGCCAGATTTGTTTCCTTTAACCTCCCTGGCGGTAACCCTAAGCTACGCTCTGGCTAGCCGCTCGGAGCTCCATGCAATGGAGCACAGCGGGCATTTTTGCACACCTAGGGGATCCAGACGTCGGTAGCCGTTCTCCTTCCTGTCCTCCGAGGCTCTGAATCACTCTGGTGAGATTCGCCGTCAGTGATCTCACTACAGAGTCATAGTGCCACCCGGAGGATAGAGGGAAAATTGCAGTGCTGGAGCTTAGGGAGGTGAGTAACTGCAGGGGCTGCTGCTGGCTTTCTGGCGGCATGATTTGTTCCTGGTTTTGGGGTCTGAAACGTTCAGAAAAGACTCTAATGCTGGGAATACATAAGATTTTTCAGCAGATTTACTGTCCGATCGATTTTCCGTTCGCTTTTCCAATCGATTTCCATTCACTTCTATGAGAAATCGATCAGAAAATCGATCGAAAATAAAATCGGACATTTCGGAAATTATCTGTCAAACCATCTATCTGCCAAAAAATCTTTGCATATTCCTAGCATAAGATCTGAAAAAAATCATACCGCCAGGGAGCTTAAATCACTGTGATCTTTTAACTCTTACATGGTTGAAGTGGTTTGCATGTGCTCAGTGTCATATCCAGAGGTTGGAAGAAAAACAATCTGTTCTTGCAATAGGAGTTATTGTCAGATAGTGATCTGTGACAGGTGCAGCTTTCTGTTACAGTGCTGAGTGAAGGTGACATAAAGGAGACATACTGTAATTGATGGTATAGCAGGGGCAAGACCCAATAGGAACTTTCTCACCTATTTGTAGAGGCTGGGGTGACAGTCATGGGTTAGCCAGAAGTCACGCTTGTGTCTCTTTTGACCCAAGTCTTTTTCCAATATATCAGCACATCAGATTAGTTGAGATCACGCTCTTTTATTGAGCCATCAGTATCCACAAACAAGTAGCTGACAATTGTTTCGGTGACACATGCCTAGGTCACAATATCACAATATCAAGCACCCAACTTTACACTGAGGTGTGCCCATTCACAGCTTCACTACAACTCTTTTGAGCCAAGATCAAAGCTTGGGCAGGTGGATCTTTGGTGGTGGTCAAAGTTCCTGTGGCCCTGCAGGTAACTGTAGAATTTAAACATGCTAGGAGCATGTATCCTGTCCAGCATCGGTAAGTGGAAGTAAGTGATGGGACAGCAAGCTGACAGAGCGAAGTTACCAGCAATGAGAGGCTATTGCTGTTTCAATATTGTTTCTTTTCAGGGGACACCCTGCTTTATCAAGCATATGACCACCACCAAAGATCCACCTGCCAAAGCCTGGTCCCCAGATCAAGAGGGACACAAGTGTGACTGCTGGCTAACCCATGTTCTGTGGTCTGATGAGACAAAAATAAACGTATTTGGTTCAGATGGTGTCAAGCATGTGTGGCGGCAACCAGATGAGAAGTACAAATACAAATGTGTCTTGCATACAGTCATCCATAGTGGTGGAAGTGTCTTGGTTTGGGGCTGCATGAGTGCTGTCGGCACTGGGGTGCAACAGTTCATTGAGGGAACATATACTGTGACATACTGAAGCAGAGCATGAGCTGCAGGGCAGTATTCCAACATAACCACCCCAAACAAACCTCCAAGATGACACTGCTTTGCTAAAGAAAATGAGGGTAAAGGTGCTGAACTGGTCAAGCATGTCTCAAGTCCTAAACCCTATTGAGCATCTGTGGGACATCCTCATGCAGACTGTGGAGGAGCGTAAGGTTTCTGACATCCACCAGCTTCATCATAGAGGAGTGGTAGAGAATTCCAGTGGCAACCTACGAAGCTCTAGTGAACTCTATGCCCAAAAGAGTTAAGGCAGTGCTGGAAAGTGGGGGAACAGAAAATATTGACATTTTGGGCAGAATTTAAACATTCTTCACCTAGGCATGTACTCGCTCTTGTACCCATCAGTTTCAGCATTTAGCGTTGAGCTATAAATTTAACACACAGGTGTACATAAGCCAGTTGTGCGTTTCCTTTCCCATGAACCAGTAGCTCTCTTTGATCTGGAAGTCATTTGGCCAGGTAGTGCTAAGGCTAGGTGGATCCTATAGAAACAGTTGCACCTGCCCTGAAGGGTTATTCAAAAGTGTGTTCAGCCTTGTTCTTTGCAGTTTTTCATTGGTGCCTCTTGGTCAACTTTCTGAGTGGCTTGTGGGACCAGGAGAGAATGGCATTGTGAAGTCAGCAGTACTGAGGTCGTAGGTGCAGCTGGAGGGCAAAACTCATGTGGCGGCTGAAGAGGCGCCCTTATTGCCGAACAGACTTCCGCTAAACTGACATTGCATTCGGAAGTCGTGTAAGTCATTTCAGTACTGCGCGGCTGTTAAAGATGCTGTGGCACCTATCAGCCATTTGGATCAAGGCTGGAGGATGGACGCCAAAGCCAAACCTAAGGATGCAGGAAAGGTAATCAGGTGGGCCAGGAGTTGGAGGACACTGGAGCGGTTTGATCTCGGAGATCTGGATTGATTGTTTGAACTTCCTTGAGCGGAAGTTTGTTGGACTTGCTGGTGATCTAAAGTCTGGTTATACTATAGGCTATCAAACACAGACATATTGATTTCACATGGTGTGTGCTGATTTATGATTTGATTTTGTGCAAGCTGTGTGCTGACCTGAGGTCTGATTCTTTTTTTTTATGAAGTTACACCCAGCCATGCTGTACTATTGCACACTGTGTACTGGTCTGAGGTCTATGATTTTGCTTATGCAGTTACACACATACAAGCTGTATTATCACACACTGTGTGCTGATCTGAAGTCTATGATTCTGTTTTATGCTGATACTCTCAGACAGGCAGTACTATCTTGTGTGTTGATCTGAGGAAGATCTTGATCTGAAGCACTATCAGTTCTGTTGTCTCCCATTTTGGATTTCACCCACACAGAGAATGTTCACGGAAGTGATGGCGGAAATAGTTGGATAAGTGCATTTAAGGGGAACAATCATAATTCTGTATCTAGATGATGGTTGCAGAAAGTATAACACTATGAGAAGCACAGATTGTTCTAAAACAATTAACAAACCCAGAACATTTGTATCGCGCTTTTCTCCTGGCGGACTCAAAGCACCAGGCAGAAGAGGTGTTAGGGAGTCTTGCCCAAAGTCTCCTACTGAATAGGTTCTGGTTTACTGAACAGGCAGAGCCGAGATTCAAACCCTGGTCTCCTGTGTCAGAGGCAGAGCCCATTACACTATCCAGCCATTAGAATTAGAATATATGGAACAGATAGTAAATTACCCAAATCGAAACCGATTTCCAATTTAGTACCAACCCACACCATTACATTTTTAGGTTTTATAGTAAACTCTCCTCTACAGAGACTATTGCTACCAGAGGAAAAGATTCTAAAAGACTACAATAACCGCATTTCAGAGGGAAGGTATGATTTTAGTACATCAGTTAAGGAGTATAATAGGTCTTTTAACATCCACAGCACCAGCAGTATATTGGGCAATGAAAGACCGATTCTTCAGAGCTGGCTACTCCTGAAATGGAACAAGAATCAAGATTCTCTGGATCAGATGTTAACATTCCAAATTCAGTAAATTTCAGTAAATGAGTCATTGTTTTGGGATGATGGAAAAGCAGAACTTAGATCAGGGCAGGTTATGGAGATTACCAGTAACCAATATTCTAACAGATGTGAGTCTGTTGTGTTGGGAAGCTCATATAGTTGGCCATCATCTTTAAGGGAACTGGATGACTCCGATCAGACAGCAGCCATTACATGTCAGGGAAATTGTGCAGGAATAGGGAGAACCTCATGTAGACTTATTCGCAAATATAGACAGACAATGCGAAATACAATTGTTAATAGTAGGGAAAAGGTCATCATATCTATATATAGTAAATACTGGAAGGCATTTTGTCAGTGGAAACTAGATCAGGATGTAAGTCAAATAAGCTTGCTACAGTTCTTGAGTTTTTACAAGATGGTACTGAGAATGGCTTAGTATTAAGTACTATAAAAGAACAAGTGACGGCTTTGTCAGTTTTTCTAGTTAGATTAGCTTCAGAACATTTTAATTATTAGCACAACATGGGTGAAGAGGCACCTACCTGTTGTGCTAGTCTACTCCTCCTCTTATGGGGGTGTATGTGTATTTGGTATACAGTGGCTCAGCCACCTGCAGATCCAATCTATAATTTTTAAAGAGTGCAACCAATCCGGCTAATACTGAATTGCGCGAGTGGAGACGGGCTGGTGTTCTCCACCTGCCTCAAGTGGTTGGTTGCCCCCATTGCAACCCACCTTTGTGAGTATCATTCCTGTTGTTCAATTATACCGGCGAATAGTGACATATTGCCCTATTGGGCTGCTGTTGCCTTTTTGTTTTTTCCCTAAGGTGATTTTTTTTTTAATTTGGTGGAGAAGTCTAGACCAATTTCAAAGAAATTATACCCAAAGTGTAATTTTTGCTTAGTTTTCAATATTTTTGATTGAACCAATTGAGGAGATTTAATTGAGACATTTAACCATGAAAGCAATATTTTTAGTGCAAGTTTCTACAGTATATTACCTTTGTTTTGTAATAAAGCCAGTGACCCAAGAGAAGAACAATGGCACAAACTAAATGTAAGAAGATGTTTATTAGTTTATCTCCAGAGGATGAAAGAAATTAGAAATTCCAAAGCATTGTTTATTAACATCTTCGGACCTAAGACTGGAGCAAGGATGGTGAAAGCATCAATTGCCAGGTGGAATAAGGTATGCATAAAGGAAGCTTATCAGAGAAAAGGTATGGATTCACTTCAGGAAATCACAGCCCATTCAAGATCTATGGCAACTACCTGGGCCTATAGAGCTGGAGCAACAGCATCAAAGATCTGTTGAGCAGCGACCTCGAAAAAATGTCAACATGTTTATCAAGCATTATTGACTGGATATTACAGTTATGTGAAAAACTATTTGCCCCCTTCCTTGTTTCTTATTCTTTTGCATGTTTGTCACACTTAAATGTTTATGCTCATCAAAAACCGTTAACTATTAATCAAAGATAACATAATTGAACACAAAATGCAGTTTTAAATGATGGTTTTTATTATTTAGTGAGAAAAAATACTCCAAATCTACATGGCCCTGTGTGAAAAAGTGACTGCCCCCCTTGTTAAAAAATAACTTAACTGTGGTTTATCACACCTGAGTTCAATTTCTTTGGTCACCCCCAGGCCTGATTACTGCCACACCTGTTTCAATCAAGAAATCACTTAAATAGGAGCTATCTGACACAGAGAAGTAGACCAAAAGCACCTCAAAAGCTAGACATCATGCCAAGATCCAAAGAAATTCAGGAACAAATGAGAACAAAAGTAATTGAGATCTATCAGTCTGGTATAGGTTATAAAGCCATTTCTAAAGCTTTGGGACTCCAGCGAACCACCGTGAGAGCCATTATCCACAAATGGCAAAAACATGAAACAGTGAACGAACATTCTCGTCCAGTTGGGCGTGCGCGCTCCTGCTGCCAGCCGTTAGCCCAGCGATCAATGAATGGGATTATAGATCCCATTCATTGATCAAAGCCACCCACAGAAGGCTGCAGCTTTTCTATGTTACAAAATGTTTCCCGTCCTCTTAATACTTCCTAGAAGCGTACGATTTTTTGACTGTGTAAATAGTAAAACTACACCCACATCTATTTTTTATTAAAAAAATACATTATTTTACATTTAAAATCAGCTGTTTACCTCCTACACCAAAAATTACCCAAATAAAATTTTTAATAAAAAAATAAATAAAAAAAATTACAATAAAAAAAAAACAACATAAATCGTTACCTAAGGGTCTGAACTTTTTAAATATGGATGTCAAAGAAGTATATTAATATAATTTTTTAAATTCTGGGCTTGTAAATAGTGATGGACACAAATTAAAAAAAGTGCACCTTTGTTTCCAAATAAAATATCGGCGCCATACATGGTGATAGGGACATAATTTAAATGGTGTAATAAGCGGGACAAATGGGCAAATTAAAAATATGGGTTTTAATTACGGTAGCATGTATTAATTTCAAACTATAATGGCCAAAAACTGAGAAATAATGATTTTTTTTTTTCCATTTCTTTCTTAATGTTCCTGTTAAAATGGATTTAGAATAAATTAATCCTTAGCAAAATGTATCACCCAAAGAAAGCCTAATTGGTGGCGGAAAAAACAAGATATAGATAAATTAATTGTAATGAGTAGTGATAAAGTTATTGGCAAATTAATGGGAGGTGAAAGTTGCTTGGATGCAAAAAAATAAACAACCCTTTGGGCTTAAAGTGAATGGGTACCGTTTTAAAAATAAAAAACTCCGATACTCACCTAAGGAGAGGGAAGGCTCGGTCCTAATAAGCTTTCCCTCTCCGGGTGCCCGGTGGATCCTCTGTTCAAATCCACCGCCGCGGGGACTTCGGAAGTCTTCCGAAGCACTCGGGCTCCCGAAGACAAGCCGCTACATACCACGCACGCGTGAGCGCGTCATAGAGGGCGCTCGCGCATGCGTACTATGGAGCGGTCCGTCTTTGGGAGCCCGAGTGCTCCTGAAGACTTCCGAAACCTCCCTTCGGCGGCGGAAGTGGCAGTATTTGACCCAACTGGTCGAATACTGCTACGGGGGATCCTGTGCGGGACCGGGCATCGGGAGAGGAGATGGAAGGCTCATTAGGACTGAGCCTTCCCTCTCCTTAGGTGAGTATCTGACTTTTTTATTTTTAAAACGGTACCCATTAGCTTTAGGTGGTTAAACAAAATTATTACAAAATTATTAAAGTTGGTATTTATTGAAAACAAATGATCCAATCATTGTTTAAGTTAATGTATCATAACTGTTTCCATTGTTTTCCTAAAAATGTTGACATTGAAGGAATTTTGATATTTGGAGAATTTTGACTTGGAGACCCTGTAACAAC
Organism: Hyperolius riggenbachi; assembly: GCF_040937935.1. Lineage (NCBI taxonomy): Eukaryota > Metazoa > Chordata > Amphibia > Anura > Hyperoliidae > Hyperolius > Hyperolius riggenbachi. Next base: position 159,448,268 of record NC_090650.1, on the reverse strand, counting down.
AAAAAAAAAACCCTCAGGAGGGATACTTGCCTCGGGAGGGGCAAGCCTCAGGGTCCCAATGATACTTCCCCATCCTCTTTAGCTTGCGTGAATCCATCGCTGGCTCCCCCGAAAGCTCCTCGACAAAGGCTGACAAGACAGCACAGGCGCGGGCAATATCTACCTACCGCGATCCTGCCCATGTGCACTAGCAGCTCTTCGTTCGGGTAAGGTAAAAATAGCCGAACCCGATCGTATCCGCTCTACTGCGCAGGCACAAAGGACTCATGCCTGCGCAGTAGAGTAGATATGATCGGGATTGGCTATTTCCGCCTGAACCCGAATGAAGAGCCACTAGTGCATCTGCGTAGAATTGCGGTAGGTAAATATTTACCCCGCCGCAATTTGGGGGGGGGGACGTGCTGGATTGCAGGGACACACGGAGTATGGGGGAAGCCTCGATAGGATGCAGAGGCTTTACCCCTCCTGAGGTAAGTTTCCCCAAAGGGTGTTTTTTTTTTTTTTTTCAATACAGATTTTCTTTAAAGTAGTATGAAACTCCAAAAAATACATTTTGCTCTAAAACATTAAACATGGAAAGAACAAAAACTATCAAACGGAAAAAAATACCTCAAGAAAACATGAAAAGACAGATATAATGTCACTGAAAGGCATGTTTACACTTCACTAAAGCTAGTTGATGACTTTGTTGGTTTACAGGACAAATGATCAGATTGACTTGTAATCACTGAGCTAATAAAGCAGGTGACGTTCCCTGCTTCCCCCCTTAATACAGCAGAAACTTTTCTGCATTGTTTAGTTGACTTAGTATACTTCACAATATAATTCAGGATGGCAACAGCTATCCTGACAATTAGCAGCTAAATAAAGTGAAAAGTTTGCGTATTAAATCAGGCCTATGATTTTAACAATTAGTTTTATGCTGCGTTTAATGGTTTAGACCAAACTGAAGATTTATTTTCACCTCACTTCAACCCTCGCACCTAACCCTGTTGAAGAAAAGAGGAAATATTCACCACTGGATTTTTTGCCACAAACCATTTCTATATCTTTCAGTACATTTTATTTTTCATGCATATATAGAATTTGCCATATCTACTTCCTGTTGTAATATACTCCATATTTTAACCATTCTTTACTGTAAAGAGGAGGCCTTTCAAGAGAGCTAAACAGGGAGCAGTAATGCTAGCATCCTACATTTTTATTCCCTTTTTAATGCATCCCAAGATTATATTTGCATTAGCTGCATCAGCGTGCCATTAGATACGATTATTTAACTTGCTGTCCACAGTACTTAAGGGAATATTAAGTTAACTTTAAAGTAACCAGTTATTTATCTGTGCCTTCTTCCAGCCCCCTGAAGTCCCTCATTGGTATTCCACACTGCTTCGTTTTCCCCAGTGCCCCATAAGCTTAGAAAGTCACCAGCCACTCCGCGCCTCCCTGGTCACGCTTCTGTGACCAGGAGCAATCTGTGTATGCACAGTAGCAATTTTTACTAAAGGCACAAGTGCAGAACAATCCTGGCTATAGGAGCATGATAGAGAAGGCATGCGGCATTGGGGGCGTACATGCGGGTACATGTACATGCGTACATTCTGAGGGATAGCGCAGAATGATGGTCAGGGACCAGGAGGACTTCGAGGGGCTGTAAGAAGCTCCAGGTAAGGAACTTACCATTTTAAATTGCACTGAAAGCTTCCTTTAAGTAGGGATGAGTGACAATGCTCTTGTGAAAAGCAAGCGCCTACTGCAGTGTGCGGGAGATGAGAATGAGATCTTTGGGGGATTAGAGATGGCTCAAACCTCCGATTTTGGGTTTGCGAACCTCGAACGCGAACTTCTGCAAAAGTTTCCGTATGCGCGAACTGCAATAGACTTCAATAGGCAGGCGAACTTGAAAAACTACAAACACTGTTTCTGGTCACAAAAGTGATGGAAAAGAGGTTTCAAGGGGTCTAACACCTGCATGGGGGCATGGCAGAGTGGGATACACGCCAAAAGTCCCGGGGCATGGCGGAGTGGGATACACGCCAAAAGTCCCGGGGAAAATTACAGATTTGACGCACAGCAGGTTTAAAATCCCTAAAGGACAGAAATCACATTGCATTTCTAAATTGGAGGCATAAAGTGCTTGAAAACATCTTGCGTGTGTAGACATGGATCAGCAGGTAGTGTACTGCTTCACACTGACAGATCAAACTCGCTGTGTAACGCACCGCAAACAGCTGTTTGTGTAGTGTTGGCCGTGCTGGACTGGTGTGCTTGATGGCAAGAGTGCAGGCAATGGCGGTTTTCAAGCCCATATGGTCGGGCTGAGGTAGCTCAATGACAGAACAACAGTGACTGTCCAGCTGATCGAATTAGGTCTGTCCACAATCAAGCAACGACCTTATTATCTTGGGTCAGGTGTGCCCCCCAACACACTCATATAGCAGGTCATTGCTTCATTGTGATACGCAAGCCCCTTCACCACGGCAAGGTAATGATCACGAAGGGGAATTGACACATGTACATGCCTTTTTGTTTTGTTGTTGCAGCCGCAGTGCAGCCAGAAAAATTAGGCAGGCATGTACATGCAGAAAAATTATGTTTGTTAGCAGCCGCTGCTAGCAGCGGCCGTAAAAATTCAGGAATCCACCTGGAGTCCTGGACCCTGTTGGTGGTGGCGGAGAAGGCAGTCAAGCAGCCTGCAGGCAGAGATGCTGTGTGGGGACCGACTTAGTCTTGGGGCAGGCAGTCACATGGCGTGCAGGCAGAGATGCTGTGTGTGGGGACTGACTTAGTCTTCGGGCAGGCAGTAGCTCTCCGGGATCCATGCCTCATTCATTTTGATAAAGGTGAGGTACTGAACACTTTTTTGACCTAGGCGACTTCTCTTCTCACTGACAATGCCTCTAGCTGCGCTGAAGGTCCTTTCCGACAGGACGCTTGAGGCAAGGCAAACCAGAAGTTGGATGGAAAATTGTGACCGCTCTGGCCACATGTCAAGCCTGCGCACCCAGTAGTCCAGGGGTTCATCGCTGCTCAGAGTGTCCATATCCGCACTTAAGGCCAGGTAGTAGGCCTGAACGATTTATTGTTTTCATATCGAAATCGCGATCACGGAAACGACTATTCCATGATCGCCATAGTGGCGGTTTTAGATGATATTCCACCAGACCTGCGCCCTCCCGCTGTGCACAGCTCTGTTTTCAGATAGCAGCTCAGCGGCTCTCACTGATTCCCCGCGGCAGCTTATCTTTTCTTCTGCCTAGTTCCCCCTCCTTCTCCTCTCCCTCTGTCATCAGCCCAGGAGCCGGCTCAAGCTCTCTATCTTTCCTTCTGTCTAGTTCCTCCTCCGTCATCAGCCCAGGAGCCGGCTCAGGCTCTCTATCTTTCCTTCTGTCTAGTTCAACCTCCTCCGTCATCAGCCCAGGAGCTGGCTAAGGCTCTCGCTCTCACTTAGGTGGCAAACACTAATTTCCTCCGGCGCTGATTGTTTAATACCGCAGCTCTGCAGACCACCAGGAGAGACAATGGCTATTTAGGCTAATGTCTGATCTGACTTCATGCCCCCTTATTTAGCAGTTCACATGCAAGCAGGGAGCAGAGAAGGAATTCCCTCCCTTATATCGAGGGTCTAGTAGCGTTGACACCCAGTACAGGTCATTCCCCTTGATTTTTTTGTATACGAGGGTCCGTTAACAGGCTGGGCAGCATGAAAGTTGGATGCCGACCTACAAGCCATCTCCTCTTGCTCTTCCTCAGTGATGTCAGGTAAGTTCTCCTCCTCCCCCCAGCCACAAACAATACCACTGGAAAGTTGAGCAGCACAAGCCCCCTGTGACGCCTGCTGCGCTTGTTCTTCCGCCTCCACCTCAAAAAAAAACCTTCCTCATCTGACTCCTCTTTCCCAGGCGATTCCTCCTCATCCCCCTCCGCCCCCCTCCTCTGTGCTGCTGCAGGTGTTGATGAAACATCTGGTTCTGCTGATGATTGTTCCCACTCTTCCTCCTCTTCCTCTTCACTCTGCTCTACAGCTTGATCCACCACTCTAAGCACAGCTCGCTATAGGAAGAAAACATATGGGATCAAGTTGCTGATGGCGCCTTCACTGCGACTCACCAGGTTTGTCACCTCCTCAAACGGACGCATGAGCCTGCAGGCATTACGCACGAGTGTTCAATTCAATTCACTTTATTGTCATTGTGTAACACAACAAAATTACTTTTCATGACAACCCCACTGTGCATATGGGGAACATAGTGATAGTAACAAGGAAGAGAAGAAATTATATAAGTATGCCAGGTATTACAGATATTTAAACAATTTGTATACAGTGTTAATTATTTCAGAGAGGATTCAGAGTTCATCAAGGTTATGGCGGATGGGAAAAAGCTGTCTTTCAGTCTGTTTGTGTGTGTGCGGATTGATCAAAAACGTTTACCTGATGGAAGGAGCTCAAACAAGGCATTTCCAGGGTGAGTGTTGTCCTTGATAATGTTTTTGGCCCTTCTCATGCTTGCGAGTATTATACAAGAGTTCCATTGATGGTAGTTCAGTGCCAATAATGGCTTCTGCTGTTTTAACAACTCACGGCAGGGCTTCTCGAGTAGCCTTGGCGCAGCTGTTGTACCAGGCCGTGATCCAATTGGTCAGAACACACTCTATAGTGCATCTGTAGAAATTAACTAGCAGCTTCTGTGGGAGGTTAGCGCTCCTTAGTTTTCTCAAAAAGTAGAGGCGGTGTTGTGCTTTGCCAGTTAGAGCTAAAGCATTGTCAGCCCAGGACAGGTTCTCAGCGATGGTGACTCCCAAAAATTTGAAGCTGGAAACTCTCTCCACAGCCTCTGCATTGATCATTAGCGGTAGGTGAGTGGTCTTTTTGGTGGTCCTAAAGTCCAGAATAATTTCTTTGGTCTTCTTTGTATTTAATAACAGGTTGTTGATGTTGCACCATGCAGTCAGGTTCCTAACTTCTTCTCTGTATGTAGCTTCCTCATTGTCTGATATAAGCCCAATGACAGTTGTGTCATCTGCAAACTTAACAATTATGTTTGAGGTATGGATAGGCTGGCAGTCATGGGTGAAAAGTGCATAGAGGAGAGGGCTTAATACTCAGTCCTGTGGCGCGCCAGTGCTCAGGGTAAGGGTGGAAGATGTCTGACAGTTTGAGGGCGAAGAGTAAGTAAGTCCAATAACCAAGTACATATGGAGGGAGCAAGACCTAGTGCATGGCGTTTGTTGATCAGCTGGCTAGGTACGATGGTGTTAAATGCTGAGCTGTAGTCAACAAAGAGCATCCTAACATAGGAGTTGGGTTTTTCTAGGTGTGAGAGGGCAGCATGGAGAGCTACACAGATGGCGTCCTCAGTCGATCTATTTGTTCGGTAAGCAAACTGGTGTTGATCTAAATTTGCTGGGATGGAGGCCTTGATGTGTGTGGCTACCAGTCGTTCAAAGCACTTGGCGATGACAGGGGTTAGAGCAGCTGGTCAGTAATCATTAAGACAGGTTATCCTAGGATTTTTTGGAACTGGCACAATGGTTGTGGATTTAAGGCATGAGGGGACTACACCCAAGAACAGAGAGAGGTTGAATATTTGTGTAAAAACTTTCGCTAGTTGACCAGCACAGGCCTGGAGCACACGTCCTTGCACACCATCAGGACCTGCAGCTTTCCTAGTGTTGTTATTTGTGAGTGCTTGTTGCACTTCATGTATGTGAAGGGTTAAAGGCTTGTGAGTCTGTAGTGGGCCCAAAGTTGACTGGAGGCCGATTGTTGTCTTTTTCAAATCTAGCAAAGACGTTGTTAAGTTCCTCTGCTAGGCTGGGGTTGTTATTGTTTAGTGTATATTGAGTGCTATTCTTCTTTTTGTAATCTGTGAATAGTTGAATTCTTTGCCACATCCTCTTTGGGTTTGAGTCATTTTCAAAGTTTTCCTCAATCCTTTGTTTGTATTTACGTTTTGCATTTCGTATGCCTTTTTTCAGACTTGCTCTGGCTGAAGAATATGTTTCTTTGTCCTGTATTTTAAAAGCTTTGTTCCTATTCCTTAGGAGTTCCTTGAGTTCTTTTGTTCATGGTTTATGATTTGGGTGAACCGTAACTCTTTTGTTGACAGTGATGGTGTCCACACAGAAATCAACATATGACAATACAGAGGAAGTACACGTCTCCAGGTCTGTTTCATGAAAGAAAATATTCCAATCTGTATTTTCAAAGCAATCTTGGAGCTGAGAGACAGCAGTCTCAGGCCAGACTTTAACAGACTTGCTAATTGGTTTAGCAGTGTTAATAATGGCTTTGTATGCGGGAATAAGAAACAAAGATAGATGGTCAGACTGTCCCAGTGGGGGGCGTGGGGTGATCTTATAGGCACCTTTTATGTTTGTATAGACATGGTCCAAGGTGTTTTCTCCTTTGGTTTTACAGTCCACATGCTGATAAAATCTGGGAAATACTTTCTTAAGATTTGCTTGGTTAAGGTAATCGGGGTGTGCGTTCTGTTGCTTACTAATGACATCAAACAGTTGTTCATTTGCTGGCTTAGTATTGGCATGAGGTGGAATGTACACTGCCATAACTATAATAACTGTATGTTCCCTAGGTAGGTAAAACGGTCGACATCTCAGCATTAGATAGTCCACATCAGGTGAACAAGACTTGTTGTTTTTGGTTACGTTAGTGCACCAAGCATTATTTATATAAACACATAGTCCCAGTGGCGTAGCTACAAACCTCTGGGCCCCGATGCGGAATCTGGATGTGGGCCCCCCCGGCAACAATAGCCCCCCCCCCCGGCAACAACAGCCCCCCCTTCCCCCGGCAACACCCGACGCACACACATATCCGAATCCCTATAGCCAGCTATAGGTCCCCCCAGTATAGGTAGCCAGGCATAGGTAAGTCAGTATAGTTGCCCCCGGTATAGGTTAGCCAGGTAGGTGCCTCCAGCATAGGTAGCCAGTATAGTTGCCCCCAGTATAGGTTAGATAGGCAGGCGCCGCCGGTATAAGTTAGATAAGTTGGACAGGTGCCCCCAGTACAGGTTAACTAGGTGGGTGCCTCTAATATAGGTAGCCAGAATAGTTGCCCCCAGCATAGGTTAGATAGGTAGGTGCCCCCAGTATAGGTTAGTTAGGTAGGTGCCTCCAATATAGGTAGCCAGTATAGTTGCCACCTGTATAGGCTAGCTAGGTGCCCCCAATACAGGTTAGATAAGTAAGTGCCCCCAGTATAGGTTAGATGGGTAGGTACCCCCCAGTATAGGTTAGATAGGTAGGTGCCCCCAGTATAGGTTAGATTAGGTAGCTGCCCCCCAGTATAGGTTAGATAGGTAGGTGCCCCCCAGTATAGGTTAGATTAGGTAGCTGTCCCCCAGTATAGGTTAGATGAGGTAGGTGCCCCCCAGTATAGGTTAGATTAGGTAGGTGCCCCCCAGTATAAGGTTAGATTAGGTAGGTGCCCCCCAGTATAGGTTAGATTAGGTAGGTGCCCCCCAGTATAGGTTAGATTAGGTAGGTGCCCCCCAGTATAGGTTAGATTAGGTAGCTGCCCCCAGTATAGGTTAGATTAGGTAGCTGCCCCCAGTATAGGTTAGATTAGGTAGCTGCCCCCAGTATAGGTTAGATTAGGTAGCTGCCCCCCAGGATAGATTAGGTAGCTGCCCCCCAGGATAGATTAGGTAGCTGCCCCCCAGGATAGATTAGGTAGCTGCCCCCCAGGATAGATTAGGTAGCTGCCCCCCAGGATAGATTAGGTAGCTGCCCCTCTCCCCAGGATAGATTAGGTAGGTAGCTGCCCCCCAGGATAGTGTAGAGTAGGTAGCTGCTCCCCAGGATAGATTAGGTAGGTAGCTGACCCTCAGGATAGATTAGGTAGGTAGCTGCCCCCCCAGGATAGATTAGGTAGGTAGCTGCCCCCCCAGGATAGATTAGGTAGGTAGCTGCCCCCCCAGGATAGATTAGGTAGGTAGCTGCCCCCCAGGATAGATTAGGTAGGTAGCTGCCCCCCAGGATAGATTAGGTAGGTAGCTGCCCCCCAGGATAGATTAGGTAGGTAGCTGCCCCCCAGGATAGATTAGGTAGGTAGCTGCCCCACAGGATAGATTAGGTAGCTGCCCCCCCAGGATAGATTAGGTAGGTAGCTGCCCCCCAGAATAGATTAGGTAGCTTCCCCCGCTTTGCCCCCACATAATGGAGGGGGGAGCCGCAGCCGCGGGGAGGGCAGCCCGACCTCTCCCTCCCTTCCTCTCCTCGCCCCCCCTCAGATGCAGAGTAGATGGGTAGGTGCCCCCCAGTATAGGTTAGATAGGTAGGTGCCCCCCAGTATAGGTTAGATTAGGTAGCTGCCCCCCAGTATAGGTTAGATAGGTAGGTGCCCCCCAGTATAGGTTAGATTAGGTAGCTGTCCCCCAGTATAGGTTAGATGAGGTAGGTGCCCCCCAGTATAGGTTAGAGAGGTAGGTGCCCCCCAGTATAGGTTAGATTAGGTAGGTGCCCCCCCAGTATAAGGTTAGATTAGGTAGGTGCCCCCCAGTATAGGTTAGATTAGGTAGGTGCCCCCCAGTATAGGTTAGATTAGGTAGGTGCCCCCCAGTATAGGTTAGATTAGGTAGCTGCCCCAGTATAGGTTAGATTAGGTAGCTGCCCCCCAGGATAGATTAGGTAGCTGCCCCCCAGGATAGATTAGGTAGCTGCCCCCCAGGATAGATTAGGTAGCTGCCCCTCCCCCCAGGATAGATTAGGTAGGTAGCTGCCCCCCAGGATAGGGTAGAGTAGGTAGCTGCCCCCCCAGGATAGATTAGGTAGGTAGCTGCCCCCCCAGGATAGATTAGGTAGGTAGCTGACCCCCCAGGATAGATTAGATAGGTAGCTGTCCCTCAGGATAGATTAGGTAGGTAGCTGCCCCCCCCAGGATAGATTAGGTAGGTAGCTGCCCCTCTAGGATAGATTAGGTAGATAGCTGCCCCCCAGGATAGATTAGGTAGGTAGCTGCCCCCCAGGATAGATTAGGTAGGTAGCTGCCCCCCCAGGATAGATTAGGTAGGTAGCTTCCCCCCATGATAGATTAGGTAGGTAGCTGCCCCACAGGATAGATTAGGTAGGTAGCTGCCCCCCAGAATAGATTAGGTAGGTAACTGCCCCCCAGGATAGATTAGGTAGCTTCCCCCGCTTTGCCCCCACATAATGGAGGGGGGAGCCACAGCCGCGGGGAGGGCAGCCCGACCTCTCCCTCCCTTCCTCTCCCCGGCCCCCCCCCCCCCCCCCCCTCAGATGCAGAGTGACGCGCACGGAAGCGCTGTAGGCAGAACTCACCTCCGTCCCTGGTTCCAATCGCCGCTGGTCTCCTCCCGCTCTGCATAGATGCTGTTACACACTGCTTCCTGTTTAGCCGGAAGCAGTGTGTAACAGCATCTATGCAGAGCGGGAGGAGACCAGCGGCGAGTGGAACGCAGGGAGGTGAGTTCTGCCTACAGCGCTTCCGTGCGTGTCACTCTGCATCTGAGGGGGGGGGGCCCGGGGAGAGGAAGGGAGGGAGAGGTCGGGCTGCCCTCCCCGTGGCTGCGGCTCCCCCCTACCAGCGCGCACGGGCCGCACGGCCCTCCACACGGAGATGGGCCCCTCCCCCGCCTCTTTAGGAGCCAGGCCCGGTCGCCATGGCGACCGTTGCGACCCCGGTCCCTACGCCACTGCATAGTCCTCCACCTGTTTTCTTGCCAGAATCATGCATTCAATCAGCACGGTGAAGCGTGTGACCTGCAAGCTCTGGTATGGAGGGGTCCAGCCATGTCTCTGAAAAAATCAAAAGGCAACAGTCTCTCATAGTTTTATACATGGAGATATCCAGTCGGAGCTCATCCATTTTATTTGCGAGGGATTTCACATTTGGAAGAAGTGCGCTAGAAAGAGGGGTTTTATGTGGAGTAGCTCTCAGTCTAGTTAGCAGTCCTGATCGCTTATCTATTTTGTTTCCTCTTGCTTCGCTTTCTGCCTCGTCAAACATGAGGAGCGTTGAATTCCAGCGATTCGGGCTATTGCAAATCAAGCGCCTCACCGGCAAGTTGTTTCTCTGCTGAATACCGGCCAAGCACGCCATGGCCGTGTAGGAACGCCTGCAATGCCCACATACCTTCCTGGACTGCTTCAGGGCTTCCTGTTAGCCTGGGTATTTACACACAAATCTTTGTATTATTAGATTGAGCACATGTGCCATGCAGAGTACGTGTCAACTTTCCCAAACTCAAAGCCGAAATGAGATTGCTGCTGTTGTTACACACCACGTTTCCGATCTACAGTTGGTGAGGGGTCAGCCACTGATCCACCTGTTTGTTCAAAGCAGCCAGGAGAGCTGCTCCAGTGTGACTCTTGGCTTTGAGGTAAGACATGTCCAAGATGGCGTGACACCGTCGTACCTGACATGCAGCATAGGCCCTGGGGAGCTGGGGGTGTGTAGTTGGAGTGGAGATTGCAGCACTAGTAGAGTAGCGCTGCCACTCAGCCGAGGAGGACAACAGTGAAGAGGATGTAGCAGGAGGAGGAGGAGAGGAGGTGGCAGCAGGCCTGCCTGCAAGCCGTGGAGGTGTCACAACTAGGTCCGCTGCACAGCCGCGTACTCCCTGCTTGCCAGCGGTCACCAGGTTGACCCAATGTGTTGTATAAGTAATGCACCTGCCCTGACCGTGCTTTGCAGACCAGGCATCTGTGGTCAGATGGACCCAACGCTGTGTGCCAGAGATGACACCACTTGCCTTTCAACATCACGGTACAATTTGGGTATCGCCTTTTTTGAGAAAAGTAATTGCGGCCTGGTATCTTCCACTGCGGTGTCCCAATCGCCACAAATTTTTGGAAGGCCTCAGAGTCCACCAGCTGGTATGGAAAAAGCTGGCGAGCTAACAGTTCCACCAAGCCAGGTGTCAGACGCCGGGCAAGGGGGTGACTGGCAGACATTGGCTTCTTCCGCTCAAATATTTCCTTAACGGACACCTGGCTGCAGTGGGCAGAGGAGCAGGAACCGCTCAAGGTGAGAGGCGGAGTGGAGGAGGGTGGCTGTGAAAGTGCAAGGGATAAAGCGGCTGAAGAAGGAAGAGGAGGCAGAGGGTGGCTTTGCTTTTGTGTGCTGCTTTTCCTCAGGTGGTCATCCCATTGCAGTTTGTGCTTTTTCATCATGTGCCTTCGTAAGGCAGTTGTCCCTACGCGGGTTTGGTCTTTCCACGGCTCAATTTTTGTTGGCAGAGAGTACAGATGGCATCGCTTTCATCTGAGACAGAAACACAAAAAATGTCATCCTCCACAGCTTTGCTTGTTTCAGACAAGCAGCAGGTACTTCACACCAGTATCCTCACACCTTACGTCGATACTGATGCCTAACTCAGACATATGAGGTGGTGTAACGTGCTTAGCGCCTTCATCTTGTTTTAACAATAATGGCTGTGAATCAGTTAATTCCCCACCAAATAACTCCTGCGAACTGTCAAATGGAGCGGATGTGGTGCTAGTAGTAGCGCTGGTGGCTGCCGATTTGAGTGTTAAGTGGGGTGCCAGAATCAGAGCAGGAGGAGGAAGATACGTCACGGCTCTGTGCGGAAGATGAGGTGTTCTATGTTAAATAGTCAACCACATCCTGACAATCTTGGGAGTTGATAGCACTTCCCTTCTGAACACTGTACTTTGGTCCAGGGCCACACGAAATCACATCAGCAAGACCTTGAACAGACCTGCCGGGTGGCCTGCCTCTGGCTCTGCCTCTGCCTGTTGTTTTGTCCACATTGGGGGGGATGAAGTGAAAGGTATGCACTGACTTGACTAATACAATGTGCAGTCACACAGATGCAGTGAAAGGTATACACTGACTGCTGGTATAATACAATGTGCAGTCACACAGATGCAGTGAAAGGTATACACTGACTGGTAGTATAATACAATGTGCAGTCACAAGATGCAGTGAAAGGTATGCAGTGACTGGTATTATAATACAATGTGCAGTCACACAGGTGCATTGAAAAGGTATGCACTGAATGTGCTGGGCCTGGCACAGTATAGCAATTAGCAAGGGCCAGCTGTGACAGACAGGGCTGTATATGCAGTGTCAGTGGGCCACACACAACAAAATGCATCACAAGTACATTATCTCTCAAAAGAGCTTTTTTTGTGTTGTGCTTTCCAACAACAATCAGCAAGGAGCAAGCTAACAAGACCTCCTAACTAATACTTTCCCTATCTCTCCAATGTCTCTCTCTTCTCTCACTATAGCAACAGCAGACAGAGTAAAAAAAAATGGCCGACGCTGCTGCATTTTATAAGGGGGGTGGGGGTTCAGGAGGGAGTGCAGCCTGATTGGCTGCCATGTGTCTGATGTAGAGGGTCAAAGTTTAGCCCAATTATGTAGTGTAGGGGGCGGGTCGAACTCACTATATGTTCGCGTTTCAACGCAAACAAGTTCACATTCGAACCATTTGGGCCATCTCTATGGGGGATAACTCACCTGGCCACCATCTGCAGTCCAATGTGGTCTAGGGTGCATTCCCTTGGCTTACACTTTCCTCATTCAGAGCAAATGCAGAAGTGAAAGCCGATTGAACGCACCATAGAAGTGTAACTAAACACTGCATGACTCTCTCTTATCGCCAGAGCATTCTTGCTCATCCCAACTCCTAAGTCCCTCCCCATGTTTGATGTCCCTATCTGTATCCTGTTTATTTTATGTAGTACTAGACCATTGAATTTACCAAGATGCATGACATTACGTTTTCAGCATTGTTTTGTTAATATTCTTTGATTTACGTCTTGTTCAATTGTTAGAAAAATCTGACCTGGAAATGTCTTAGGAGCCATTGACTCCATTTCCACTGCAGGGACCTGGAAAAAAAGTCAAGAAGTTGGAAGCTGTAAAGCTTTTACAACTATAATTTTTAACTTGAGACAATACAAACTTTAAAGTGTAACTGTTGGGCATAAAATAAAAAATCAATTCTTTATTTTTATCTGGTAAACAATTAATAAGGATGCTAACCAGGCAATCCAAAAGTTAAAAATCACTATTACTTTTCTTGTTGATAAATGATCATTCACCAGTTTACTTGACTCTTATTTGATACATTGCCGCACAAAGGCAGTTGCAGGGTATGCTGGGTTTTTTTTGCTTCGTTACTCTCTTCTCAGATTTAACTAATGCAGCCTGATTGGCAGAAGCCTCTTTCCCTCCTGTCTTCCCCTCTCACACCTGTTACTCTTTGTTTGGCCAATATTTCTCATGCTGAGACAATACACATTCTATTGCAGAGCTGGGTGGGAGTGCCTAAAGATTAGGAGGAGGGCGGGCAATGCATACACAATCGGGCAGAGGAGAGTAAGGGAGGAAATTACATCAGGATTGGCTTCAAAATAGACACCTTTAAAATGAAGAATCTTAAGAAGGATTTTTTTTTACTATAGAAAAATCACTAAAATAAAAACCTGGACAGTGCAATACATACAGTGGTTTGCAAAAGTATTCGGCCCCCTTGAAGTTTTCCACATTTTGTCATATTACTGCCACAAACATGAATCTTATTGGAATTCCACATGAAAGACCAATACAAAGTGGTGTACACTTGAGAAGTGGAGCGAAAATCATACATGATTCCAAACATTAAAAAAAAACTGCAAAGTGGGGTGTGCGTAACTATTCAGCCCCCTGAGTGAATACTTTGTAGAACCACCTTTTGCTGCAAATACAGCTGCCAGTCTTTTAGGGTATGTCTCTACTAGCTTTGCACATCTAGAGACTGAAATCCTTGCCTATTGTTATGTTATGTAAATAGAGCAAGAATTTATCTACTTATATATGTGTTTTATTCTGAGATAGTATGGTTGAAAGCTCCTCTTTAAAGGGACTCCGAGCACCTCTCATAGACATTCCTTTAAGACTCCAACCAGTACTGCAAAGTACCTAAAGATTCATACCTTTCTGTAGCTTGTGCTCTCCTCTTTCATTTGATGCCTGAATCGCCGTTCTACACCAAATAGTTTTTGTTCGACTTCAATTTAAAAATCGCGGCTGCCATCTTGCAATGTTATAACGTCCGGATCACCCCTGTCTTCTCTGTTAGATCAGTGCATCACTGAATGAAGCAGGAAGAGGAAGTGACCATGCGTGTCACATGCATGGTCATTGCAAGAGGCTCCTCCAGAGGGATCATAGCGCGACTTTGTTGGAAACAGTCTGGCTTAAGGCTGGTTTCACAGTGGGACGTTAAAGTCCCACGTTACAGCAGCCAGTAACGTAGCCTAACTCACAGCACTGTAAAATCAATTGTGCTGTTCACTGTGCACACGTTGCGTTAGATAGTAACGCAGCACGTTTAAACAAAGTGCTGCATGCTGTATGTTATACTGGGCTAAGCAGCCTTAGACTGCTTGCACATGCTCAGTAATGTTGGAGGAGGAGGTCTTCCCTCCTCCTCCGCAGCCAGCCACATGGCTAATTAATATTCACTGCACTGCAGAGACTCGTGGTGGGACTGTAGTGTTGTCCGGATCATGAACGAATCATTCATTTGATCCGGATCTTTTTTTGTGAGTCGAATCATCTGGATCATCACAATGAAAGATTCGGTTCACAGTGGATGTCTGTCTGGAAGAAACAGGAACATACAGAATGTACAGTGCAGGGAAAGTCCTGTCCTGCTAGTCATTTCACCTAGTCTGCTTCCCTAGTAAAATGATTCAAATGATTTGGTTCAAAGATCCGGATCTTTTTAACGATCCGATTCAAATGATCCGAATCCTTAAAAAGATCAGGACTTCCTATCACTAACCTGGAGCGGCTGCTTTGAGAGCTGCATAACGCAGCTCAATCTGACGTCCAACTTCAACACCACCATACGTTGCGTTAGGGGCACGTTATGTGACCATAACGTCCCCTAAAACGCAACGTCTTGGTGTGTAAGTAGCCTAAAGGCATGCCCATGAGAGGTGCTCTGAGTCCCTTTAACCCCTTCAGCCTACAGTGTTGTTAAAGGGAACCTGTATTTTATTAGCCCATTTGTCCCGCTTATTACACCATTTAAATTATGTCTCTCACAATGTATGGCACCGATATTTTATTTGGAAATAAAGGTGCATTTTTTTAATTTGCGTCCATCACTATTTACAAGCCTATAATTTAAAAAAGTATCTTAATATACTCCTTTGACATGCATATATAAAAAGTTCAGACCCTTAGGTAACTATTTGTATTTTTTTTATTGCAATTTTTTTTTTTTACATTTTATTTGGGTAATTTTTGGTGTGGGAGGTAAACAGCTAATTTAAAATGTAAAATAATGTATTTATTTAATTAAAAAAATGGATGTGGGTGTAGTGTTTTATTTGGCCACAGTCAAAAAGTCCTGGAAGCGATCAAACTCGCTTCCAGGAATTAGAAAGAAGAAGGGAAACTTTTTCTTATGCAGGAAGACCGCGGCCTCTGATAAGAGGCCGTCGGTTTTTCTGCGGGGGACTTAGATCGATGAATGGGAAATATATTCCCATTTATTGATTTGTGGGCTAACGGCAGGCGTCGGGAGCGGGAGTATGCGCGTTCGCGCATCAGGCAGCTGCAGCAGCACAGCCTATCTGATGAACATATTCGTCCAGATAGGCTCAAGTGGTTAAAGTAAAAGATACTTACCTCAATAGAGGAATGCCTCCAGATAGTCCAGGTTGAGGAGGACATAGGAAGCCTCTGGACCATCTATTTTCCCTCAGAGGTTTACTTAAAACGTATGTTCTTAGCTTTTAAACACAAAATAAAACTAGGGGGTTCTAAAAAAAAAAGGTCTCATTAGGATTTGGACTGTAGACATAACTGTTAATTTAATCGGTTTATTTTTTAGCTTGCCTTTGAAGCACAGTAGACTAAGACACAGTTATTTTGTCCATCTGGTAAATGCCTATGAAATCAGAGGGGGGGTTATTGCTACATTTAGATAAATCGTCCTGCTATTTTTAAAATGACTATTGGTACACTGTGTAAAACCACTTTACTTTGTTCTTATTTTTTGGAGTCATGTTATTTATGATTTTTGTATATTTTGGTATAAACTTTACTGAATAACAATCTGAAAATATTATAAAATAATAAACCTTACTAACCTATTCTGCACTGAAATATTCTCAATAACATTTATGATGTGACGGTTTTTATTCTTAACTGTTTAGGTCTTTAACCCAAGTATAGGCGCACACTAGACTTGTAAAAGTCAGAAACAAAAATTCTGTCATCACTTATGTAGATCAGATGATTGTGTAGCTGGTATACAAATCGCTTAAAGGAATCGTCAGACAAAAAAAAAAAGTTTCACTTACCTGGGGCTTCTACCAACCCAATACAGCCATCCTGTGCCCTCGTAGTCACTCACTGCTGCTCCAGTCCCCCTATGCCAGCTAGTTTCGTTTTTGCCGACCTCTGGGTCGGCGGGCAGCATTGCGTACATTGTTACGCATTCCTGCTGGTGCTGGAACATTAACGCATACATTTTTACGCGTTAGTGATGCAACGCGTAAAAATTTACGCATTGCAACACTAACTCGTAAAAATTAATTTTCCTGCACCAGCGGGAATGCATACAAATGTATGCAATGCGGCCCGCCGACCCTGAGGTTGGCAAAAACGAAACTAGCTGGCGGCGGGGGACTGGAGCAGCAGTGAGTGACTACGAAGGCACAGGATGGTTGCAAGGGGCTGGTAGAAGCCCCAGGTAAGTGAAACTCTACTTTTTTATTTTTATTTTTTTTTTGCCTCACGATTCCTTTAAGTTACAATTCTTACCAGATTTATTGTTGCATAATTTAATTGTGTGATCGTTTTGCTCTGACTTTGACATACAAGTTATTTTGGTTTTTCTTAGTAGAAATCCTTGTTTACTTTTGAAACTGAGCTTTATGACTATTCAAATTCTAAGTAGAAAAATACAGTTTTATACAAATAATCAAAATATGATTTAAAGGCAACTTTAAGTAACATTTAGATATTTTACAAATACGTTTTTCGTCCTTTAACCACTTCACAACTGAGGGGTTTTACCCCTTCAGCATCCAAGCAATTTTCTCCTTTCAGCGCTCCTTACATTCATTCGCCTATAACTTTATCATTACTTATCACAATAAAATGAACTATATCTTGTTTTTTTTCACCACCAATTAGGCTTTCTTTAGGTGGGACACTATGCCAATAATTATTTTATTCTAAATGTGTTTAAATGGGAAAATAGGAAAACATTTGGGAAAAAAACATTATTTTTTCAGTTTTCCGCCATTATAGTTTTTAAATAATGCATGCTACTATAATTAAAATCCATGTAACTTATATGCCCATTTGTCCCAGTTATGACACCGTTTAAATTATGTTCCTATCACAATGTTTGGCGCCAATATTTTATTTGCAAATAAAGGTGCATTTTTTTCAGTTTTGCGTTTATCCCTAATTACAAGCCCATAATTTATTAAGTAACAGTGTTATACCCTCTTGATATAAATATTTATTGATTTCAGTCCCTAAGGTACCGTAACTATTTAAGTTTTTTGTTTTTTTTTATTGTAATTTTTTAAAATTTATTTTAATATTACAAAAAAAAATATTGGTAACAATTGGGGAGTGTGAGAGTTAATGAGTTAAAATTAATAGTGAAAATAATGTATTTGTATGTGAAAAATGTTTTTGGGTGTAGTATTACTTTTTGGCCACAAGATGGCCACATTTTTTTTTTTTGCAGGCGTCCTACAAGCGTCGGAAGGACGCTTGCAGGAAGGGAGGCTGGGAACGTTTTTTCACAATGATCGCGCTGCTTCTCATAGAAGCATGACGATCATTGCGGGGGCAGAGATCAACGAACGGGAATGGATTTTCCCGTTCATTGATCTCCGGGCGAGCAGGCGGCGGCGTGCACTCAAGTCCAAAGGAGCGTAGATATACTGTACCCAGGCGGCGAAGTGGTTAAATAAATGCATTGCAAACTTCTTCAATTATAGTCTGTCCAACTCATGCTTACGAGTCTGGGAGAAGAGCAGAAAAAGATAAATACAATTGCTCACAACAGAATGGTTGGTTACCCTGTAAGAAATCACATATTGTTTTTTGAGTTTAAAAGAAAAAACTAATCAAAGCACAAGGTTAAAAACAAAACAACTTTTAAAAGTTTTTTTTCAATCTCATGGGTGCTAAAAAGGCTGGAATCTTTTTGTCATACTCACCCCCATTCTGCTAAACGCCTCTAATGTGCATGTGGTCTCAAGTAAATAAAAACAAGTAATCCGCAAATGCTAGAATCTTTATCGCTGCTGAAAGAACAGTGTTGACAACATGTATTTCTCTGATGTACTGTTCATCTTTTAAATCAGGAAATGGCAGATATTCTGGCACAAAAACAGCTTCGGTCTATAATTCTGACGGTAAGAAAAGTTTTCATATTTGTATTTTGACTTAGTATGTAATTTTGGCTCTTTAATTACATGTACACTACTCATCAAAAGTTCTAGAACACTCCAATTTTTCCCCTTTTTTTTTTTTTTTTTAAATAATATTCAAGCAGTTCAATGCCTTATTGTACTCTGAAATAAAAGCTAAAGTACAAGTAATTGACATCAATCAAAAAATAAACAATGGAATCCATGTATGAACCAAACTATATTCATGTTTGACTTCTCAAAGTAGCCACTTTTGGTATATATACCACTGGTAGAAGAACTGCCGAATACAGCTGTGGCATTCTTTCTACAGTGTTTGGAAGGTTCTTACCAATTTTGAAGCTCCCATAAATGTGTGACACTTGTAGGGTTTTCTGCTTTTACTCTTCTGTCTACTTCTTCCCAAACCAGCTAGATGGGTAACTATGCTTGCCACTCCATGTTTACAAGCTTACCATACATAGACATATGATAATAGTAGGGATTAGATTGTGAGCCTCTTTGAGGGACAGTTAGTGACAAGACAATATATATACTGTACAGCGCTGCGTAAGATGTTGGCGCTATATAAATACTTAATAATAATAATAATAATAATCTTGTTCATTTTTTTTCTAAGTTAGGGTTCTGGGATAATTTGGACTTATGTTTTGGGTCATAACCCTGCTGTAGGATGATCCCCTTTACCTACTAGGCACAGGGTATTATTATTATTATTATTATTATTTATTAGATTTATATAGCGCCAACATATTACGCAGCGCTGTACAATAAATAGGATTACAGACAATAACAGGGTTGACAGAACAATACAGGTAACAGACCATAGATACAACAATACAGGTAATAGCAATAAGATACACAACACAATGCAGATAATAGTACAATGCCAGATCATAAACTGGAATGGTAGTGGTAAAAATTACCAGTTCCAAATTCTGGGTAAAGTGCACACAGTCAAGTTTGATACACAAGGGGAGAGGGCCCTGCCAAAGGCTTACAATCTAGAGGGAGGGGCTGGTGACACAAAAGGAGGGGGTGCATCAAGAAGTTATTGGCAGAAAGTATTAGGGTAGTGTTGAGTTGATGTAGGCCTCCTTGAAGAAGTGAGTTTTGAGTGCTTTTTTGAAGGTGTTGAAGGTGGGAGCGAGCCTGATGGGCAGTGGGAGAGAGTTCCACAGGATAGGGGCAGCTCTAGTGAAGTCCTGCAGTCTGGCATGGGAGTGCGAGATGCGTGGGGTGGTTAAGAGGAGGTCGTTGGAGGAGCGAAGTGGGCGGCCAGGTGTATATCTGCTGACCAGGTCAGAGATGTAGGTTGGGCAGGACTTGTGTATGGATTTGTATGCCAAACATAGGATCTTGAAGCTGATTCTGAAGTGAATTGAAAGCCAATGAAGGGATTTGCGTAGGGGAGTTGTGGAGACAGAGCGGTGGGAGGAGTAGATGAGTCTGGCTGCTGCGTTCATGATGGATTTTAGGGGGGCGATGCGGTTTTGAGGAAGGCCTGACAAGAGGGAATTGCAGTAGTCCAGGCGGGAGATGATGAGGGCATGGACAAGGAGTTTGGTAGTGTCTGGGGTCAGGAAAGGCCGGATCTTGGAGATGTTGCGTAAGTGGAAATAGCAGGCTCTAGCTACGGTTTGGATGTGGGAGGTGGAGAGGGCCGAGTCTAGGGTGACACCCAGGCAGCGGGCTTGTGTGGTTGGATGAATGATTGTGCCATTGAAGTGACATAGAGGTCAGTGGGGGGTGAAGCAGCACGGGGCGGGAAGATTAGGAGCTCAGTCTTATCCAGGTTTAATTTTAGGAACCTGGCAGACATCCACGATGAAATAGCTGAGAGACCAGAGGATACCTTCTCCATGGTGGTGGTGGAGAGGTCAATGGTATGGAGGTAAATCTGGGTGTCATCTGCATATAGGTGATAGTTGAAACCCAGAGAGGAGATGAGTTTTCCGATGGAGGCGGTGTAAATGGAGAACAGCAGGGGACCAAGAACAGAGCCTTGGGGGACCCCAACTGAAAGTGGGAAGGAGGTTGAGGAGGAACCATTGAAGGAGGTCTTGAAGGAACGATTTGAGAGGTAGGAGGAAAACCATGCTAGGGCACGGTCTTGGATACCCACAGATTGCAGGGACTGGAGTAGCAGGGAGTGATCAACAGTGTCGAATGCTGATGAGAGGTCTAGGAGGAGAAGGATAGTGTATTTTCCTTCGGCCTTGGCAAGCGTGAGGTCATTGACGACCTTGGTGAGGGCAGTCTCGGTTGAGTGGCCTGGCCGAAATCCTGATTGTAGGGGGTCAAACAGGGAGTTGGAGTCAAGGTAATGGGTCATGCGTTGGTGGGCTAAACGCTCCAGGAGTTTAGATGCAAAAGGGAGTAAGGAGATGGGACGGTAGCTGGATGGAAGTGAGGGGTCTAGTGAGGGTTTTTTAAGTAGGGGAAGTACAGTGGCCTGTTTGAAGTCAGAGGGGAAGGTACTCGTGGAGAGGGAGAGGTTAAACAGAGTGGTGAGGACAGTAGTGCATGGTGCTGCAGAATGCCGTTTTGGACAAGAGTATCTCTCACCCTGTACAAGTCACTGAGCCTGAATCCAGAAAACAGACCCACACCTTCACACTTCCTCGTCTCCATGTTTGACAGTCACACACTGAGAAACCTTCTTTTCACCTGCTGGACGCCATACAAAAATTCTGTGTGATCAACCAAAGATGTCAAATACATCAGTCCAGAACTCTTCCTTCGGGCTTGTTCATGCTAAGGGCGTTTTTGGCCTTTTTTTAAGTGCCGGCGAACACTCTCATAGGGAATCATTGCACAAGCGCCCTAAAAGCGCTTGTGCAATGATTCCCTATGAGAGTGTTCACCTCTGAGCGGTTCGATTCTGATCCGCTCACCAAAGAGCTGCCTGTACCATTTTTGGGGTGATTTGCCTCAATGGAAGGTATAAGGAAATGGCAAAGCGCTTGAAAAAACACTTTGTATTGCGATTTCTCCAGGGCTTTCATGAATAAATACATTGTATTTATTCATTTCTGGCTGAAATACTTCACTTCCTGACTAACATCAGGAAGTGAAAAAACAGAATCGCTCTGCAAAAATGCTTAGAAAAGCACTGTAACGATTGCGGAATCGTTTCCGTGGACAGCGCACAAGATGCGCGCTGACACGGCGGAAATCCTCCACAAGCATATAATTAAGGTAGAACCCAGGTTAGGTGCTATGCACCTGTAGAGGGCAATTCCCACCGGCAGATGGAGCTGTGGAGTGCAGACGCGCACAGCCTCCGCACGACCACAGATGCCAGATGGGAATAGTACAGATAAAGGCAAAGTTGGGCACGATAGCCCTCTAAGAGAGAAAGCACAGAGACAGACTAAATGTGTGTCCACCGAACTAGTCGCCACCCAACGACGGTGAACACACATCAGCAGAAACAAAGCGGGAACCCAATCGCAGGAGAGAGGCGATTGCCAGAAGTGACACAAGACCGAATCAAGACAGAGCACGAGAGGAGCAAAGGCACAGCAAACCACAATGAGAGATAAGGAAAATAACAAACGCTAGCTAAACGCGAACACTGCACTCATTCGCAACAGCGAACGCGTTTACGGCACGGTCTCCGCACGATAAGCGCAACAGAGACAAGCACGCCACCCTAACTAACCACAAATAATACAAATGGACTGAGACAGACGGAATGAACGCTTGCGAAAGCAAGCGATCAACACAGACAAACAGGTTGCGTAGACGCTTGCTAATCGGTTGCCTCACACCAGGCAACAGCAGGCGTAAACACAGGACAAGACAGACAGATGAACGGAAAACAGGAATAGGACAGATAAGATCCACCGCTCTTCCGCCAGAGTGAGTGCGATCCGGGCTCAGGGACAGGAAAGATCCACTGCTCTTTCCGCCAGAGCGAGTGTGAACCAAGTACTGAAACAGGCTAGCAGGATCCACTGCTCTTTCCGCCAGAGCGAGTGTGAACCAAGTACAGAATAGGTTTAGCAGGATCCACTGCAAGACAGATAGGTGAGGTAGCTAGTAGCAACCGCTGCTCCAGCTTACACTCCAGGAACACAGATCAGAAGGATCCACAGCCGCTACCGCTAGAGGCTAGTGCGATCAAAACAGATAAACAGAAGGTGCTACCAGTAGCAACCACTGCTCTGGTTGGCACCCCCAGACAGACAGACCGATTTCCTGTCGGCCACCGCTGGCGACAGGACAATCGCAGCAAAGAGGCAACACGGACAAAACAGATAAAGCAATCTAACTGCACTAGAGAAGCTGCCTAGTGCAGTCCCAAGAATTACTCTAAGATAAACTTTAGCAAACAAACAGGGCTGATACTCTGGGAGAGTTCATCAGTAACAAACCATGAAGGATGACCAGCAAAGGATTCTGGGAGAACCTGGCTCTTATACTGCCAGCCTTCAAAGGAGGCACCTTGGCGATTTGCATAACAAATGTATGCAAATCCCTCAGCAGCAGAGCAGGTCTGAAACTTGCAAAGAAAAAACAGGTCTCTCTTCCAGAGACTAGCCCACAGACTAGAGGAATGGTCAAACAGCTGTCTGCCTGTGCAGCCAGCTGAGCGGATCATTACAAGCACTTTATAAAAATTGCAGCGTGCATTTGAGCACCAGGAGGCACTAAAACATATTGCACAAAAAATTAAACACTGGTGTCAGCGATTTTGATTTCAGAGGTGAACAAGGCCTTCCAGTTTTCAGCAGTCCACTGGAGATGGAAGTTCTCAATTATCTGCTGTACTTTTAACCACTTGAGGACCACAGTCTTTTCGCCCCTCAAGGACCAGAGCCTTTTTTTCCATTCAGACCACTGCAGCTTTCACAGTTTATTGCTCGGTCAAACGACCCACTATCTAAATGAATTTTCCCTCCTGTTCTTGTCACAGAGGGCTGGGGCACACCGGATACGCTAGGGTAATGCTATTCAATGGGGGTGCGCACACCACAGCGGGAGGAGTTTTGCAGAAACGAATCCTCTCGGGGTGAGGCATTTTTTGGATGGCAGAGGCATTTCTGCCTCAATGTTAAGTATAGGAAAAATGCAAACCGCTCTGAAAAACGGCAGATCAGAGCGGTTTGCCAGGCGGTTTCGTTACAGAAGCTGTTTAGTAACAGCTTTACTGTAACAATATATGAAATGTACTACACTGAAATCTGCAGCAGCAATCCGCAAAATAAAAAATGTTTTTGCGGATCTGCTAGCGGGTTTTGGTGTGCACCAGGCCTAATACAGCTTTCTTTTGTGCTATTTCATTGCTGCTGCGATGTTTAGTTTTTATTATATTCATCAAAGAAGACCTGAATTTTGTCAAAAAAAAATGATTTTTTTTAACTTTCTGTGATAAAATTTGTCAAATAAAGTTAAATTTCTGTATAAATTTTTGTCCAGATTTATTGTGCTACATGTCTTTGATAAAAAAAAAAAAAAAATTCAGTGTAAATTTATTGGTTTGGGTAAAAGTTATAGCGTTTACAAACTATGGTGCAAAAAGTGAATTTTCCAATTTTGAAGCATCTCCGACTTTTCTGACCACCTTTCATGAGGTGCTAAAATTCCAAGATAGTATAAATACCCCCCAAATGACCCCATTTTGGAAAGAAGACATCCCAAAGTATTCACTGAGAGGCATGGTGAGGTCATAGAAGATTTTATTTTTTGTCACAAGTTAGCGGAAAATGACAAAAAAAAAAGTTTTCATTTCTGCTAACTTGCGACCAAAAAAAAAAAAAAAATGAAATCTGCCACGGACTCACCATGCCCCTCTCTGAATACCTTGAAGTGTCTACTTTCCAAAATGGGGTCATTTGTGGGGTGTGTTTACTGTCCTGGCATTTTGGAGGGTGCTAAATTGTAAGCACCCCTGTAAAGCCTAAAGGTGCTCATTGGACTTTGGGCCCCTTAGCGCAGTTAGGCTGCAAAAAAGTGCCACACATGTGGTATTGCCGTATTCAGGCGAAGTAGTATAATGTGTTTTGGGGTGTATTTTTACACATACCCATGCTGGGTGGGAGAAATATCTCTGTAAATGACAATGTTTTGATTTTTTTTTACACACAATTGTCCATTTACAGAGATATTTCTCCCACCCAGCATGGGTATGTGTAAAAATACACCCCAAAACACATTATATTACTTCTCCTGAGTACAGCGATGCCACATGTGTGGCACTTTTTTGCACCCTAACTGCGCTAAGGGGCCCAAATTCCAATGAGTACCTTTAGGATTTCACAGGTCATTTTGAGACATTTGGTTTCAAGACTACGCCTCACGGTTTAGGGCCCCTAAAATGCCAGGGCAGTTTAGGAACCCCACAAGTGACCCCATTTTAGAAAGACAACACTACAAGGTATTCTGGTAGGAGTATGGTGAGTTCATAGATTTTTTTTTTGTCACAAGTTAGCGGAAATTGACACTTTGTGAAAAAAAAAACAATAAAGATCAACCGCCGTACTCAGGAGAAGTAGTATAATGTGTTTTGGGGTGTATTTTTACACATACCCATGCTGGGTGGGAGAAATATCTCTGTAAATGACAATTTTTTGATTTTTTTTTTTTTTTTACACACAATTGTCCATTTACAGAGATTTCTCCCACCCAGCATGGGTATGTGTAAAAATACAACCCAAAACACATTATACTACTTCTCCTGAGTACGGTGATTCCACATGTGTGACACTTTTTTGCAGCCTGGGTGCGCTAAGGGGCCCAACGTCCTATTAACAGGTCATTTTGAGGCATTTGGTTTCTAGACTGCTCCTCACGGTTTAGGGCCCCTAAAATGCCAGGGCAGTATAGGAACCCCACAAGTGACTCCATTTTAGAAAGAAGACACCCCAAGGTATTCCGTTAGGTGTATGGTGAGTTCATAGATTTTATTTTTTGTCACAAGTTAGTGGAAAATGACACTTTGTGAAAAAAAACAATAAAAATCAATTTCCGCTAACTTTTGACAAATGATAAAATCTTCTATGAACTCGTCAAACACCTAACGGAATACCTTGGGGTGTCTTTTTTTCTAAAATGGGGTCACTTGTGGGGTTTCTATACTGCCCTGGCATTTTAGGGGCCCAAAACCGTGAAGAGTAGTCTGGAAACCAAATGCCTCAAAATGACTGTTCAGGGATATAAGCATCTGCAAATTTTGATGACAGGTGGTCTATGACGGGGCGATTTTTGTGGAACCGGTCATAAGCAGGGTGGCCTCTTAGATGACAGGTTGTATTGGCACTGAAGTGCAGGAAGCGCAGGATGTTCTTAAATCGTGACCTGGACATGGCAGCAGAGAACATGGGCATGTGATGTATTGGGTGCGTAGACCAATAAGACCGCAATACATTTTTTTGGACTAGACCCATGTTAAGGAGAAGGCCCCAAAAAATGTGACGTTCGGAAACTTGGAGTGGTTTCCACCGAAAAGGCTAGGCATGGTAGCTTCTTGGATTGGCGGTTGCGTATTGTGTGGCATAACAGTTGGTCTCAGCGACGTTTAAGTCGTAAAGACCAGCAGTGATCAGGAAAAAAAAAACATTCTGTCACTGCGGTGGGGTGGGTGAGGGTTTGGCTGGGTGATCAGAAGCCCGCAGGGGGCAGATAAGGGCCTGATCTGATGGATAGGAGTGCTAGGGGATGTGACAGGAGGTGATTGATGGGTGTCTCAGGGCGTGATTAGAGGGGAAAATAGATGCAATCAATGCACAGTGGAGGTGATTGGAAGGGGGTCTGAGGGGGATCTGAGGGTTTGGCCAAGTGATCAGGAGCCCACACGGGGCAAATTAGGGCATGCTCTGATGGGTAGGTGTGCTAGGGGGTGACAGGAGGTGATTGATGGGTGTCTCAAGGTGTGATTAGAGGGGGAATAGATGCAAGCAATGCACTGGTGAGGTGATCAGGGCTGGGGTCTGAGGGTGTGGGTGGGTGATTGGGTGCCCAAGGGGCAGATTAGGGTCTGATCTGATGGGTAACAGTGACAGGGGGTGATTGATGGGTGATCAGTGGGTGATTAGATGGCAGAACAGATGTAAACAATGCACTTTGGAGGTGATCTGAGAGTTTGTTTGCGGGTGATCTGATGGTGTGGGTGATCAGATGCACGTAAGAGGCAGGTTAGGGTCTGATCTGATGGGTGGCAGTGACAGGTGGGGATTGACGGGTGATTACAGGGGAGAATAGATGTATACAGTACACAGGGGGGAGGTCGGGGGGGGGGTCTAAGGGCTTTCTGAGGGTGTGGGCAGGTGATTGGGTGCCCTAGGGGCAGATAGGGGTCTGATCTGATGGGTAGCAGTGACAGGTGGTGACAGAGGGTGATTGATGGGTGATCAGTGGGTGATTAGATGGCAGAACAGATGTAAACAATGCACTTTGGAGGCGTTCTGAGGGTGGGTCTACGGGCGCATAACCACGCCCGCCACCGCCGATGGGCGTATTGCGGTCGTTTGGGCCCAGCCCTTGCCGCCGCCCATCGGCTGTGGGCGGTCGGCAAGTGGTTAATAAATGTTTTGAACTTCAGCCAGATGGGAAAAAGAGAGGGGAGAGACCACTGCCCACATCAGCTTTCTCTAAAGCCACACTATGCAATTTCCCGTCATATAGATGGGTCGAATATTTTATTTCCGACAGGTCCAATGTGATTTCCAGTCGTTTTTCTGAACGATTTCCATAGAAGTGATCAGAAAAATGATCGAAAATTCGAGCGGATCTGTCAGAAATTATCTATCAACCCATCTATCTGATGGGAAATTGCATGGTGTGTACCAGGCATAAGATCTTTTTAGGATCCTTCACTTACATTTTAGAGCACCTAAGCATAGATCTATTTCTTTGTCTCAGATGTACTCTGTTTACCTTATGCCATGGAGGAGGGAAGCAAACTGTCTATACACCTTTAGGACAGAGGCACACTGCCTCAGCAGTGCTTTAAAATGAATGAGATAAAAACCTTTAAGACTGTTTAGAAACCTTCTTTTATACCCTAAACTGTTTTTTGTTTGTTTTTACAGCATGTCATTAGAGCTCAGAGAGCTATTAATAATGAGATGGCACACCAGCTCTATGTATTACAAGTTTTAAACTTCAATCTGCTAGAAGACCGAATGATGACCAAAATGGATCCTCAAGACCAAGTAAATGTTCAAGTTTAGAGAGAGAGAGAGAGAGAAAGAAAGAGAAAGTGTTTTTCCCCTTAGTGTGTGATATTGCAAAAACTGTTGTTTTTCATTTTAAAAAAAAACTGTATTTATTTTGTAACGAAGTAAAAATAGTGTAAAGCTATGGGGAACCAGAACTTTTCTTAGAGTACTAATAAGAACCAGAAACTTAAAAAGAAAAAAACTATCCAAAAAACGGTACAGGTATTTTCAAATACTTTGCTTCATGAAAGTAATAAGTAAGCTGGTAATGTCTAAAATTAGTAAGTGTTTATGAGTTCTAAAATCAGGCTGCTATTAGTCACCCAATGCATTTGGCAGGGTGGGAACAAAAATTGTTTGGACAATTTTATCTCCTAGCTAGTTTAATGCTAGAGAGAGGTAACCCGTCACTCACCTGCTCATAATAAAAAATATGTAAAAGTAATTACATTGGCACCCACCCCCACAGCTTTTATTAACTAGGAAGAATTTCCATTGGTCCAATTAATGGATAAATGGGGAGCCTAGGTGGTGGGCCTGGCAGGGTTGACACTGATGCAGCAGGGGAACATGTCGAATACAGCGCAGGAAATTTGGGCGCAGCCTGCGCCACCATAGACCGTAATAGGAATTACGGCGATAGCGGTGCACAGTGAGTAACTTTGCCACCATCAGTAGACTGAGCTGAAGTTACGTTTAAAACACTGTAATTTCACCGCCAATTACATAATTCCCTACCATCCACGTCGACCTGGAGGGGTAATAGTAATTAACACCACCAGGACTTGTGCAAGAGCAGGGTAGGGTAAGCCGTATATCAGCTGTATCCTGTGCCCAAGTCTCTCGGCGGTGATTTCATATGTACATGCAGCAGGGAGCAACAGTATTAGGGCTGCCTGACAGAGGTGCAGCAGATGCTGGGAGAGTATTGGTGTGCCCAGCACTGTAGTTGTGGACTTTAGGAGTGTGTTGAGGTGCCCAGGAATGTAAGAGGCGGGGTGGTATTTTTTTTCTTTTATTTACACAGGAGTAAGGTGGCAGTGCTCACTCTAGTGCTGGCATTTCCTTCTGTATGTTGTGTGTAATTATGTGACCGTGTGCAGTAGAGGAATCAGTGATGGTGAGGAGTTCACTGATCACTGAAGGTGCCAGAATGAGGTGAGCGTAGTGCTGCTGCTTTCACTGTGCATACTCTGCATTACATTGAGCTCAGGAGCGCAGGAGGGAACAGAAGGAGGCACAAAGGGAGACGGAACAAGGCACTATGAAGACATAAAGGGGGACAGAAAGAGGAACGGGTCAGAAGAAAGCTTAAAAATAGTGGCACAAGGGGACAGAAAGAGGCACAAAGGGAAACAAAAAGAGAGACAGAGGGGCAGAGGTGGCACAGAGGGACACAGTGGAGGCCGATGAGGACACTTAGAGTGCACAAGATAATGAAAAGCGTAATAGGTGAGAAAAAATTGACTTTTTTTTCCACTATTCTCCCTAACATAATTTTGCAATTATAGTGCATAAGGGGGCTTTGCTATTAACCTCTAAAGTCAGTGGCTCTGCGACTTCAATGTAAAATGCAAATATTAGCCCAAAATCAGCCTGCAATTTTGCAAAAAAGTTGAGTAAGCGAAATCGCCACAATTCGCCACAAGACTGAACTTGAAATTCTTGTCCGCTTATCCCCAGTATGGATAGATATGGCTCTCTGGTTAGACTTCTGAAGGTAGGGGTGTTATGTTTTTAAGCAGTGGGAAACCAGAACCACTGAAAATGTGTTGAGAATGGCAAAATATCTCTAATAACATATTGTTGCCTATGTTGAGATGTAAATTAATGTTATTTTTGTTCTCAGGCCCAAAGGGATATCATATTTGAGTTACGCAGAATTGCTTTTGATGTAGAGCCAGAACAAAATAACCTTGGTGGCAGTATCGAAAAGAGGAAATCGATGTACACCCGGGACTATAAAAAACTTGGATTCACTGTAAGTAAATTTTTATTAGTAGGTTTTATGCTTTTATTAGACAGACATGTCAACTGTAATTAGTGCACAGATTTTACTCATAAGCAATCATTAAAAACCTATGTAGTGTGGAAGTATAGAAATTATTTTATAGTTTTAGGGGGGTTGGTATATAGTTGATGAATAGTGCCAAGAATCTAAACTTTGGGGAAAGTCTGTTCTGTATCTCGTAGAGAGGCAGTAAGTTGTTCTATGGATCTTGTCCAGTTTATTTTGTGGATAACTTCAGAAATATCTGGTGGAGCAATATTTTTCCAAGAGGAAGCTATTGCCAAGCTATTAGCTGTTAATATATGAGTGATAAGAAGGTTGGTATGTCT
Organism: Hyperolius riggenbachi; assembly: GCF_040937935.1. Classification (NCBI taxonomy): domain Eukaryota; kingdom Metazoa; phylum Chordata; class Amphibia; order Anura; family Hyperoliidae; genus Hyperolius; species Hyperolius riggenbachi. The sequence continues at coordinate 159,418,347 of NC_090650.1, read as the reverse complement.
GTTCAGTTCTCAGAGGGGTTTACCTAGTAACATATGAAGGGGATCAAGTGAGATATTAGTACCAGTGGTTGATGAGATAAGGCTCTGGACTTCAGACCATAATGGCACTATTAACCACCCTGGCGTTCTGATTAAATCGCCAGGGTGGCTGCGGGAGGGTTTTTTTTAAATAAAAAAAAAACTATTTCATGCAGCCAACTGAAAGTTGGCTGCATGAAAGCCCACTAGAGGGCGCTCCGGAGGCGATCTTCCGATCGCCTCCGGCGCCCAGAATAAACAAGGAAGGCCGCAATGAGCGGCCTTCCTTGTTTTGCTTATATCGTCGCCATAGCGACGAGCGGAGTGACGTCATCGACGTCAGCCGACGTCGTGACGTCAGCCGCCTCCGATCCAGCCCTTAGCGCTGGCCGGAACTTTTTGTTCCGGCTACGCTGGGCTCAGGCGGCTGGGGGGACCCTCTTTCGCCGCTGCTCGCGGCGAATCGCCGCAGAGCGGCGGCGATCAGGCAGCACACGCGGCTGGCAAAGTGCCGGCTGCGTGTGCTGCTTTTTATTTCATTAAAATCGGCCCAGCAGGGCCTGAGCGGCAGCCGCTGGCGGTGTTGGACGAGCTGAGCTCGTCCAGACCGCTCAGCTGGTTAAAGGGCAAGACCAAAAAATATGTTCTATGCTCCCTTTATTATTACAACCTCTCCAACAAAGATCAGAGGAGCCTGGATATATCTTAGATAATCGTTCAGGTGTGAGGTCTCATGGATAAAGAATATTATAAATATTTTCCTGTATCTGGATGTACATTGAGGAATGTTTAGCAGTATTCCATATTTCTTCCCAATTGTTAAGAAAAGTAAAAGTTTGCTTTCCTAAAACAGAAAGAATTTGCGATAATTCAGGTTGGAGTGAGCTTGAACCTGAATTATCGCAAATTCTTTCTGTTTTAGGAAAGCAAACTTTTCTTTTTCTTAACATCTTAGTAAAGGGGCTTTTAGGACCATTGTAGTCCCTTACACACTCCAATGAGTTCTGGGTCACCATGAGCTTGCTGGTTAGTCTGTGTTCTTCCCAATTGTCTATTGATATAGATGCAGAGAGAGAGTTTGCCCATTTTGACATATATGGATGGTCTTGGGTCCAGGAGCCTGATTTAGTAAGCAAGAGGATATAGATTTGGGATATCAAACCTTTTTGGTGCCCCTCATGATCGCATATATGTTCAAAGGGGGAATAAAGGGGAGCCAATCTAGGTTTACGACTATAGGAGCATAAAAAATGGCTAATTTGGTTATCTGCTTGTTTTATAGTGTAAAATGCAGTGTGTGCCTTGTACTTGCAAATATGACAGAATTATGCAATGTTATAAAAAGATATATATCTAAAAATTTAAATATGGGACTATTTTCTTACAGCTAAGACAAAGATCATCTGGCCTGGTATCTGTGCAACACTGCTTCTTTCTAGATTTCAGTTTTAAAATTGAGCCAATCAATTGCATTTCCTACATTCAACATTTGCACGCAAGTTGACCTTATTACTAAAGCCTGGTACACACTTCAATTATGATTGGCCAATCACTGACCAATTTTATCACCTCCATATAGTAGGAGGATCAACAGATATTGGGGTTGATTTATTAACCTCCTGAGCGTTACGCCGCTCAGGAGGTTTTGTTATTTTTTGCCCGATTTTAAAATAATTGTTGCAGATGTGTGTAAATCCTCTAGCTAGCACTAGGCTATCTAGAAGAAGTCTCCGGCACCCTTTGATCGCCGCCGCTCCCCCGTTAATACGTTACCCAGCCTGGATCCAGCGATCGGCGCAGCCTCCCGGGACAGCTCCGGTCTTCACTATGGGGAGGATCGCAGATGACGTCGCTGACATCATGTGCAAACCCGATCCTCGCCGTAGAGAGACGGGAGCTGTGCCGGGAGGTTGCGCAATTGCTGAATCCAGGGGGGGGGGGTGTAATGTATAAACCAGGGGATCGGCGGGGATCCAGGGGTGCCGGAGGCTCTTATTAGCTAGACTAGTGCTAGCTAAAGGATTTACACACATTTGCAACAATTATTCAGTTATGGGGGACTCCTGGGGCCACAGAGCGGTATGCTCGACACAATGTCGGGCATACCGCTAAGGAGGTTAAAGAGTAACTGTTAGGCATGAAAAACAAAATCAATTCTCTATTTCTAGCTGTTGATCATATAAAAGGAATGCTAAAAAGGCAATGCATAACTTCAAAATCGGTCTTACTTTTTTATTGCAGAGATTAATCCTCATGTCCCCCCAGCTCCTTAGTACGCAGTAATCAGCCACAAAAGAGAAGTTGCAGTGCAGGCTTGGGGGGGTGTTTCTGCACAGACACAGCTAGTTCAGCCTGATTGACTGCAGCTTGTGTCACTCTCACTTCTTTTCCTCTCATTGGCTGCCTCCCATGACTGTCCGTGTCTGCCCCCTCCCCACACTCCAGCCCAACAGGCATCTCTGCCGATTCATTTAGGCAGTGGCTGCCACCACCGCATCGCATCCATGGAGACTCCCGTCCCTGCTACCATTTCCTTAGGGATTCCCTGCATTTCCTTAGGGGTTCCCATGGATTTGGGGGTGCCCTGATATAATGCTCGCTATTGCTGCGCAGAGAAGGGGGAGTAAGGGAGGAAATGACCTCACCATTGGCTTCAGCTGGAGGGAGTAAAGATGGCCCCTGCCAGCAAACAGAATTCTCTCCATTTGCCTTTTTTTATTTTATAAATTTCACTGAAATCAACACTTGGACCATGCAATACACATGTTATGTAAGTAGAGCTAGCATTTATCTACTTATATATGTTGTTTGTTTTTGTCTGGCATAGTATGGCTGACAGCTCCTCTTTAAGCTGCACTGCTAAAGCAGCACAGTTTAATGAGAGGAGTGTGAGTTATGTGCGCGCTGTGTGTGGTAATGCAGCATAGTGTGCGCTGCTAACTTACTTGCGCTCCTTCCAAGTTACAGCCACTCCACTGAACCTGCCCTGAGGCACGGCGGGTCCACTGGCTTTAATGCACGTGATCCCCACACTTTGATTTGGCCCAATAGGCTGCCTGTCAAGTGACAGGCAGTCTATTGGACCAATCAAAGTGCAGGGATCATGTCCATGAACCACTTGAGGACTGCAGTGCTAAACCCCCCTAAAGACCAGGCCATTTTTTTACAATTCAGACCACTGCAGCTATAACTGTTTATTGCTCGGTCATACAACTTACCACCCAAACAAATTTTACCTCCTTTTCTTCTCACTAACACAGCTTTCGTTTGGTGATATTTGATTGCTGCTGCGATTTTTAGTTTTTATTATATTCATCCAAAAAGACAGGAATTTTGTCAAAAAAATATTTTCAACTTTCTGTGGTAACATTTTTCAAATAAAGTACAATTTCTATACAAGTTTTTGTCCAAATTTATTGTGCTACATGTCTTTGATAAAAAAAAATAAATCCAATAAGTGTATGTTTATTGGTATGGGTAAAAGTTATAGCGTTTACAAACTAAGGTACAAAAAAGTGAATTTGCGCAGTTTGAAGCAGCTCTGACTTTTCTGAGCACCTGTCATGTTTCTTGAGGTGCTAGAATGCCAGGATAGTATAAATACCCCCCAAATGACCCCATTTTGGAAAGAAGACACCCCAAGGTATTTGCTGAGGGGCATGGTGAGTTCATAACCGATTTTATTTTTTGTCACGTTAGCATAAAATGACACGTTGTGACAAATAAAAATTTTAAAAAAGTGTTTCCATTTCTGCTAACTTGTGCCAAAAAAATAAATAAAATAAAATCTGCCACGGACTCACCATGCCCCTCAGTGAATACCTTGGGGTGCCTACTTTTCAAAATTGGGTCACTTGTGGGGTACTTGTACTGCCCTGGCATTTGAGGGGGGGGGGGCTAAATTGTGAGCAACCCTGTAAAGCCTAAAGGTGCTCATTGGACTTTGGGCCCCTTTGCACAGCTAGGCAGCAAAAAAAGTGTCACACATGTGGTATCGCCGAACTCAGGAGAAGTAGTGTAATGTGTTTTGGGGCATCTTTTTACACATACCCATGCTGGGTCGGAGAAATATCTCTGTAAAGGACAACTTTTTCCATTTTATTAACACTAAATTGTCCATTTGCAGAGATATTTCTCTCACCCAGCATGGGTATGTGTAAAAAGACACCCCAAAACACATACTACTTCTCCTGAGTACAGGGATACCACATGTGTGACACTTTTTTGCAGCCTAGCTGTGCAAAGGGGCCCACAGTCCAATGAGTACCTTTAGGATTTCACAGGTCAATTTTACACATTTGTTTTCCATACTACTCCTCACGGTTTAGGGCCCCTAAAATGCCAGGGAAGTATAGGAACCCCACAAGTGACCCCATTTTGGTAAAAAGACACCCCAAAGTATTCCGTGAGGGGTTGGGTAAGTTCATGGAAGATTTTATTTTTTGTTCAAGTTAGTGGAAATTGATTTTTTTTTAGTTTTTTTCTCACAAAGTGTCATTTTCCACTAACTTGTGACAAAAAATAAAATCTTCTATGAACTCACCATACCCCTCACAGAATACCTTGGGGTGTCGTCTTTCCAAAATGGGGTCACTTGTGGGGTTCCTATACTGCCCTGGCATTTTAGGGGCCCTAAACCGTGAGTAGTCTGGAAAGCAAATGAGTAAAAATGACCTGTCAAATCCTAAAAGGTACTCATTGCACTTAGGGCCCCTTTGCACAGCTAGCAGGGCCGGATTTCTAGTTTTTGGCGCCCAAGGCCCGCTGTCATCATCCGCCGCCCCCCCCAACAGCATCCTTACCAACCATACACACAAACTTTTTTTCCCCCAGCAAACACAAAACTTTAACTGAAGCTACTGTAGAAATCGTATGTCCATACTGGGCATGTACAAGTAAGGGCTGGTTCACACGGGCGTCTGCTGAGCTTTTGCTTGGCATTGCGTTCAAACGCCAGCGTTTAAAAGCTAGCTTTTGAAAGCTTTTGAAAAGCGTTCAAGGCTAGCAGTTCTGGTCTCTGCTATTGTTTCCTCGCGTTTACTGCCTCTGAAAGCAGCATGTTGCTTTTGAGACTAGACGCAACACTGGGATCTACTGCCAGGCTTTCATGAAAGCCTGCAAAAGCCAGCTCTAAACGCTCCCATTCACTTGCATGGGATGGCAGTAGATCCCAAAAAACGCTGCGTCTAAAACGCTGCGTTAAACGCCACAAAAACGCCCGTCTGAACCAGCCCTTAAGTTGCCGCATTCTCAGTAGAACTAAGGCACTTGTGTACTGCACAAGCATTTCATTTTACTGAGCATATGCAAACCTTATTTGCACATGCTCAGTACAGATACGCTTGGCCACAGTCCTGCTTGCACACTTAAGAAACCTATTGGACCAGAAAGGGTCCCAGCACTGCAACTGTGTATGTGTGTGTGTGTGCGCATGTGTATGGAAGAAGGCAGTTATAACTGAGGAAGGTCAACTAGAGGAGGTGTGTGCACAGGGACAGAACTAACGCCTGGCAGACACAATGAGATTTTCTGGCAGATTTCCTGTCAGATTGATTTCCAATATGATTTCTGATCGATTATTTCTTTACTTCTATTGAAGATCGATCGGAAATAAGATTGGACATGTTGGAAATAATCGATTTCACAGTACATCTGCCAGAAAATCTCATCGTGCATACCAGGCATTAGGGACAGAAGGGTTGGTGTAAGGTAAGTGAAGGGCAGTTAAAACTGAAGAGGTGGTCATGGTGAGGAGAGATCAGTCAGGCTGGAATGAGGTAGGAAAGAATAGAGAAGATAGAGAAGGGCGGTCAGAACTGAAGGAGTGTTCAGGGTAAATAGGTCAGCCAGGGTAGGGGATGGTAACAATTGAAAGGCTAGCCAGGGCTCGTTTCCATAGGGGGAAGCAGCCCCCAGCATGTGCACCCCCCACCTACAGAAGCGCCACAGCTTCCAGTTTGCCCCTCCATAGAAGCACAACAGTTCCCACCATGCAGCTTTTAAAGAGAAAAAAAATTGGCACTAGATGCACCTGGCAGCCTATGGTGGCGTCCTGGTGAACAACTCACTGTGCCTCCGGTTAGAAGATTCCACTCAAACCTGAAGAAAAGCAAGTTCCGGGCACCAGATGCGTTGCAAATAACACCACTTTATTTCATCCTACCAAACAAATACATAGCACGGCTGGTCTGACAGCTGTTTCGCAAAGGAAGCGAGTTTTTTGTGAAACGGCTGTCAGACCAGCCGTGCTATGTATTTGTTTGGTGGGATGAATTAAAGTGGTGTTATTTGCAATGCATCTGGTGCCCGGAACTTGCCTTTCTTCAGTTCTCAGTTCCCAGCATGCTCCACCTCTCCATAGAGGCACCACAGCTTCCAGCATTCCCCTCCTTATAGTATTGGGGTGTCCCCAGGGCCCAAGAGCAGGCTGCCGACCCTAACCCCCCAATGTGTATAGTGGTCCACGGTGCCCCTGCACAGTATTCGCAGCAAGGTGCACTCACCTGTCCAATCGGCATGCTCCTCCTTCAGTCTGCGTGCATCATCCTGGTGGATGCCTCATCTCCATGACCTGGCGGCATGTACATACTCGTGTGCCACTGGGTCATGGAGATGAGGCATCTGTGTGGATGAAGCCGGAGACACCCAGAGGTGTGTATCAGCTGGACAGACGAGGGCACTCCGCTGCAAATACTCTGCAAAGGCGTCAATGATGACTATACACAGAGGGAAGAGGGGCATGCTAGGAGCTGTAGTGCCTCTATAAATGTGGGCATGCTGGGAGCTATAGTGCCTCTACAGAGGTGGGCATGCTGGCAGCTATAGTGCCTCTACAGAGGTGGGCATGCTGGGAGCTGTAGTGCCTTTATGGAAGGGGGCAGCCTCCATACAGGTGGGCATTCTGGGAGCTGTAGTGCCTCTATAAAGGTGGGCATGCTGGGAGCTATAGTGCCTCTACAGAGATGGGGAATGCTGGGAGCTGTACTGCCTCTATAGACGTGGGAATGCTAGGAGCTGTAGTGCCTCTATGGAGGGGGGAAGCCTCCATATAGGTGGGCATTCTGGAAGCTATAGTGCCTCTGTATAGGTGGGGAAGCTGGGAGCTGTAGTGCCTCTATAAAGGTGGGCATGCTGGGAGCTATAGTGCCTCTACAGAGATGGGGGATGCTGGGAGCTGTACTGCCTCTATAGACGTGGGCATGCTAGAAGCTGTAGTGCCTCTATGGAGGGGAGCAGGCTAAAGTGGGCATTCTGGGAGCTGTAGTGCCTCTGTATAGCTGAGCAAGCTGGAAGCTGTAGTGCCTCTATGGTGGGTGGAGTTAACAAAGGGGTCACCATCTAATGCTGCTTCCTGGTGGGAGTTCAGGACCAGGTACTTACACAGGTTTGAAGTCAATCTGCAGCAGAAGGCACCCTTCCTGATCTCTATTCTGTACAGTGTCTTGCTTCAGCTTTCTCCCCACGTGCAGTCCGGGTGACTTCAGCACTCTCTCTCTCCCCAGTGCTTTGCTGTCAGGACTCAAAGGAGGGAGGGGGGAGTGTATACACAAACGTTCTGTGGCCTTCCTGATGAGTTCTGCTGTGCACAGAGGTCTGTCTCCTTCTCTGCCTGCGCCCTGGGGTTTCTGACATGTGTGTCCTATGTCTGCCCCAGCGGCGTGGTGAGACTTCCGTGCAGCACTTGTTCCTATGCTGCCGCTACCTGCTCTGATCAGCTGATCCGATGCTAAGTTAACTTCCCTGGCGTTCCGCATTAGCCGCCCGCTGCGCACACACACAATATGCTGCAATGTGCAAAGCAATGTGGGCGGCTGCATGAAGGAGAGGTGACAGGTGGATAAGTGGCTTCCCAGTCGCCCCAAGAATTCCCCGCCCTAGGAACCGGCCTTGGAGGCCTGCCCAGGAATCCGCCCCTGACAGCTAGGCTGCAAAAAAAGTGTCACATGTGGTATTGCTGTACTCAGGAGAAGTAGTACAATGTGTTTTGGGGTGTATTTTTACACATACCCATGCTGGGTGGAAGATAGTCCAATGAATACCTTTAGAATTTCACAGGTCAATTTTACTCATTTGCTTTCCAGAGTACTCCTCACGGTTTAGGGCCCCTAAAATGCCAGGGCAGTATAGGAACCCGACAAGTGACCCCATTTTGGAAAGACACCCCAAGGTATTCCGTGAGGGGTATGGCGAGTTCATAGAAGATTTTATTTTTTTGTCACAGGTCAAATGTGTCCATTTACAGAGATATTTCTCCCACCCAGCATGGGTATGTGTAAAAATGCACCCCAAAACACATTGTACTACTTCTCTGGAGTACGGCGATACCACACGTGTGACCCTTTTTTGCAGCTTAGTTGTGCAGAGGCCCAAAGTGCAATGAGTACCTTTAGGCTTTACAGGGGTGCTCACAATTTAGGCCCCCCCTAACAATGCCAGGACAGTAAAAACACCCCATTTTGGAAAGAAGAGACCCCAAGGTATTCCACGAGGGGCATAGTGAGTTCATATAAAATGTTTTTTTTGTCACTAGTTAGCTAAAATGACACTTTGTGAGAAATATATTTAAAAAATCAATTTCTGCTAACTTTTGACAAAAATGAAATCTATGAACTGACCATGCCCCTCAGCAAATACCTCGGGGTGTCTTCTTTCTAAAATGGGGTTATTTGTGGGGTATGTCCTGGCATTTTAGCGTCTCCGCAATCATTACATGTATGGCCAGTATTAGGAGTTTCTGCTATACTCCTTATATTGGGCATACGGGTGATGCACTTTTTTTTTTCCATAAAAGGAAAAATGAAAGGCAAAGATTCTCGCATTCGCATTGATCAATGTGGATGAAAAAAAATCTGCCGAAAAATGTGAAAATAATAGGGGGGCATGGCGTTTGCCAGGACATAGGAGCACCACCCAAAAAATTTTCCAAACCCACTTTGCTTTTATGTCCTGGCAAACCCGATTAATCCATTAACGTCGATCAATGTGGATGAAAAAACCTTTGCCAGTTTTGATACAAAGTGCTTGCCAAAGCATAGGAACTCCAACACCGCCCCTCAGCTCATATGCCTTGGCAAACGTATCTTACTGTGGAGGAGAAATCTCGTCCTGCAGCGCTGCATGCACCGACTTGTGTGTAACCTGACAGACGCGCAATGTTTCTGTCAAGATGCACCATCAGTGCAGTTCTTGGTTAGTTGATCGGTCCGTCGGTCGGTCCACCTGGAAGGGTAAAGGATGGAAAAAGAGAGAGAAAAAAAAAGAAAAGCAAGCAAGCAGCAATGCAATACATTCATTAACATTAACAGTGATAAACTTTATTGAACCTTTTTAACCAAACAATAACATTTTGAACTTAACTTTTTTGCTTGCCTTTTTTTTTTTGTTTTTTTTTGTTTTATACTTGCCTTCCGAGGACAAACTTCTCTTTCCCCATGGGACAGTGTGCAAAGCGCAAATCACACAGAGATGTGGCAAACGTAAGGGTGTACAGAGGCGCCAACAGAGTAAAAAATGCTAAAACATTTAAAATGTTCGGGTGGCGGCGGTGGACCTGCCACTCAGAAACCGACACGATGCTGCTGCTTTATGATCCAGAAAAAAATATTCACATACTCCTATACAATACTGCAGTATTGTATAGGAGTATGTGAATAAATTTTTCTGGATCATAAAGCAATAGCATTTTTTACTCTGTTGGCGCCTCTGTACACCTTTACGTCAAGCTTATCCACCCCAGGTGGAAGGGTGGTTCACCCTATTTTCTCCTATCTACAGAGAGCGACATCTTAGTTCTGAGTAGGGACAGGCTTAATCTCCCTACCTGCCTATACAGTGGTTGCCTTAGCGGTAACCCTTGTTTGTAAGTATAATACTTGCATTTTATGTACCATCCCTGATTCAATACATACTACACTATATTGGGCTCTCGGTTTTCTGCTTTATAGAGATGTGGCAAAGTACACTATGCACTTTGTCCCAAGTGAAAGGAGAGGTTTCTGGTAGCCCTGTGTATTTGAGTCTCTCAAAAGCTGATGTCTGGTTTCACACACAGGAGCCGCGCAGTAGTGTAGGTATGCACTAGAGTTAAGTCGTACACTTCCGGTGTAAGGAAGGGGGGGGCGAAAAGTGGGACTTTCGCTAGGGAATTTGCTGCAACACATCGCTCCAGTGTGAAAGAACCTTGAGAGACTACTACCGTGTCTCACATTCCCTACCAGTGTTCTCCCCAGAATTTTTTTCCAGCCGGGTGGCATGAAAAAGTAGCCGGGTGGCATAAAAAAAAATAGCCAGGTAGGGTTAGATGAGAGAATGGAAGGGCAGCGTTTTTCTGCACAACTCTGCTTACAACAGAGAAGGAAGTGAGCCTATGACAACCGGGTGCTCACCAAATCTAGCCAGGTGGAGCACCCAGCTCAAAGAGCCTGGGGAGAACACTGCTGTATTATAGCTCCTAAAAGAGACAATCCTTCAGAACTGACAGACAAATATGGGTCACTAATAAAAGCACATTGTTGAGACTAGATTAAGCAGCCTCAGCTGATGTCACATTGAGGCTGCATAAAACACTTTTGGGTGTAAAGTAAACCTGCTTATGTTATGATAGCCCATCTTCTGGAATAGATGTAAAAATACAATCTACTAGCTGCATAAACAGAGAGCCCAGATATGATTTTGTTTGAAAAATTGCTTCTGCAGCTAAACACAATTTTATTTATCAATTTACCAAGTGTAGATTAGTACAGGCTGACAGCTTCTGGCTCTGTGGGTGTAGCTGCTGTAACTGCCTGCATTGCATTTTTCCTACTGTTTAGAACGAATGGAGGAAAGCACAGACTGTACAACTCCAGTAAGCCTGTAGCCTAGTCATACTAGTCTGTGGTGCAGGAAACACCCACTGTCTGGACTCTTGACACTTCGCTATTCTGGCTGTCAACATGCAGAGAAGCAGACATGGTTTGAATAAAATTATGTTTTACCCATTGAACATTTGCTGTTTCAAGTTTTTGTTTTAGTCATTTTTTTGCTTAAATCGTTCTGTGTATTTTTTTTTTTATTTCCTGCAGTACCATGCGGCATCCAACTAGCCCCCGACACCCCGCCCGCCGGTATTATCATAAGAAAAAATCAATCCAGCTGCCCTGACAAACCTTACGCGCATACTTTCTGGATTGTAGTGTCTGTGCACGGATGCGCGCAAGCAGCTTCTATGCGTGCCTCTCCAGACTGTCGGCTCACGCGCTGGGCACGCCTCTTACTACAGCTCAGCCAATGAATGCACGAGCTCGCCGGGAAGCGCGAGATCTCGTGCACAGACACAGAGCTGTGCAGATTCAGGAGCAGCGCTGGTTTTCGCTTTCTGCATGAAAACCCAGCGCGTCCTTACAGGCGGGCATGCGGCGATGACTGACAGAAACCAGCCGGGCGGTAATGAAGTTTACCTGGGCGGCCCGCCCACTTGTTTGATTCTGGGGAGAACACTGCCTACTCCAATAGCGAACCTGCTCGTGGAACTGTTCGAAACACTCCCCTATGCATAGGGCAGGCTGGTCAGGACAGTAGGGACAATACAAAGTGGTGTCATGCCTCATTCCAGCCCTCTTACAGACACGACAATGTTTTCTTTGGGTGCGTTGACCTGGGGTACTTGGAAACACATAAGCATAGTGCCTTTCATGGAGCCGGCTAACTACATCAGGGGGATTGGCCACGGCCCCTCCTGGATACAGGAGTTCCGAAACGACCTCTTCCTGAAATTGAAGGAAGGATCCTGTTGTTCTTCCAGCCTTACTGTAGAGAAAAAAGCTGTTGTACATTGCCAATTGAATCAAGAAAGACACTTTCTTATACCATGAACAGAGGCGCCAAAAGTATAAGATTAGATTAAATGAGCTTAAAAACCAACTTAAATGGCAAAATTGGAGGAAGTGGTGGTCTTACCTCCCTCAAGCAGACATGACAACGACTGCGATTCAGACAGTCAAACACATTTATTAGGAACTCCAAAAAGAAATGCAACGCGTTTCCCAGGTTCAACCCCGCTTCATCAGGCAATATAGGGAGGAGTATCAAACAATCTGCACAAGGATTCAAATTAAGCGCCCCTTGGTGGAGGGTTGCTACCCTTTCTTCCTGTCTACAGAGAGCGACTTAATCCTGAGTGGGGTCAGGACAATCTCCCCACCTGCCTTTACAGTGGTTGCCTGCTGGTGACCCTGACTTGTGAGTATCTAGCAATACAAACTTATTGCCACCTTGTCCAGTACGAATTACACTACTGGGGCTCTTGGTGTTCCCTGTTTTTAACTTTCTTATACCAGCGTCTGCTCCTTCGGGAAACTAAATAGGGAGCCAACATCTGGTCGTTGAAGTCCACCCCTCCCATGTTTAAATTATAGTCGTGGACGGCGAGGGGTTTTTCAACAAGCTCAGTTGCTCGCTGAATTTGGACTGTCGTGTCTCCGTGAATGGTCGACAGAAGCTAAACGTCCGTCTTCTCCTTCCATTTCACTGCAAGAAGGTTGTCATTACACAAGGCAGCCCTCTCCCCCCGTGCAAATCGGGTAGTAGTGAGCCATTGGGGAAGCCCTGGCGACTAGGCTGCACGGTGCCACAGCAGGGAATTCCGACTGTCTTCAAATGCTTATGGAGGGCCACACTTGTGTAGTAGTTGTCCATATAGAGATGGTACCCCTTGTGGATTAAGGGTGACACCAAGTCCCACACAATCTTGCCACTGCACCCCAGGTAGTCAGGGCAACCGACCGGCTCCAATTTTGTGTCTTTTACCTCATAGACCCTAAAGCGATATGTATAGCCTGTGGCCCTTTCACAGAGCTTATACAGCTTGACTTCATACCCGGTAAAATGTACGAGGGACTCGTCTATGCAGATGTTCTGTTCAAGGGTGTAAGCATCTGCAAATCGAGTCGAGCAGGAAAACGTGTGCAATCTTACATACAGGGCTGCCGACCTCTCTGGTGGTCGTCCGGGAACACAACCTGTATTATACGCATTCTACTGGCCAGGTCGTAAATCTACAGCCCGCTGGCACTGCTAATTGGCCGGCGGGCTGATGACAGAGGGGGGCCGCAAGGGATGCTGTGAGATGTGAGTGCGCGATGGCCTGCAATTTAGAGCCCCAGGACCTTACGTGGATCGGCGTTAGGCGGTTCTGGGGCTGCTGCTGCGGCCACGCCCACCGGCGTGACGCGGTCGGCAGCAGGTTAAAGCCACCGGACCCGCCGAGGCTCAGGGTCAGTTCAGTGGAGCGGCCGTTACTTAGAAGGAGTGGGAGTAAGTTAGTAGTGCTGCACGTAGCGGGTGCATAACTTGCGCTCCTCTAATTAAGCTTTAGCAGCACAGCTTAATGAATCAACCAGCTTAAATACCATAAGCAGATTGTGTAGGTAAACCCTCATACTACATGAAGGAGGTAAAATTGGTCAGTGATTGGCCAACCATTATTGAAAGTACCAGTGTACCAGGCTTTATTCATTGACCATCTCTACTACTCTAACTACTCAACCTGCTTAGTATCCATCAGTATTGATTACCATCTATAAAGTCCCATGATTTGTGATAGACTGATTTCTAGCAGTATTTTCACCCTTTGCACGTTATTGTATATTCTGTATTGTGTAATTCAGTTTATCATACAATTTTTCAAATTGTATGTCAGTATTAGCAGGAGGGAACAGTATCCCCAGAAAGGAGCAATGCCAAAATCATCATCCCTTAGGAAAAGGGACTGCAGCAAGAATAGTAACATCCTAATGTTGTAACCAAGGCCTTTAACCATGTTTTTTGGGCTCAACTTCATATACTAACTAAATGTGTCCACTGAGAATCATAGTGTAGCCTACAAGCAGAAACATTAAATTGTCAGTTTTCTCACATCACCAAATACAGGGGAAAAAATGTTTTAATATTTATTTTAGTTGATTTAACCAATGCATTTGACTTGTTTAGTAAAGAGGGGGGCTCTTCCAGATACATTCAAAAATAAGCTGCCCATGGAAACTGCTGAGCATGTTGGTGTTTTATAAATCAATAATAATAATACAAACATATTCCATGGCGCTGTACAAAGTAAGAAATAAACAGGGTACATAAAAATACAGACAATGGTATACGAAAATATACAGTACAATATACAAAATACAGAATTGGTACAAAATACAGTATTGGTACAAATTCCAAGACACAAAAAGGTTGAGAGAATTCTGCCCCAATGAGCTTACAATCTAAAGGAGTAGAGGGGAGCAAGAGGTAAAGTAGTAGAAAATAATCATACCTAGACGCAGTGTGTATTTAGGTTATCTAGTAGGAGTGCAACTTAATCAGAGGTTAAAGCGAACCAGAACTCAAAATGTCTTCTCTGCTCTAAAAGATACACAACAGCATAATTACCTTTAAACAAATAACATTTCTTTGTTACAGCTGATGCAAATCCCAAAATAAATCTGCACTGTTTCTATTACCTGATTCACGGAAGCAGACATATTGTTTACAGCCTGTGCTTTCCAATGGGCTTATCTGCCATAGGCAATCATATGACACGGGGGGAGGGGGATTATGGGGAATTAGACAGGTTAAACTCTCTAAATACATACAGGGTGCATTTCTCTGTTTTCCTTTTATCCAGTGCAAGAGTTCAGGTCCACTTTAAAGGGGGAATAGCATAAGGTAAAGTGTATGCTTGTAGAAAAAGAGTGTGCTTTGAGGGAGCGATTAGGTTGCAGAGTGACAGATTTGTTGTGTAAAGGAATCCCAGAGGAGGTGTAAAGAATGTGTGAAATTTAGTATACATTAATGCGAGGAGATAATTTTATAGGAGGACAAAAGAAGGTCATGTGCAGATCTGAGATTTTGATGGGGTTGGTATCTGTAAACTAGTAAGGAGATGTACAGGGCAGAGAGATTGTGGAGAGCTTTGTAGGTTAGGGTTGGAGTGGTACCAGTGTGTTAGTTGGTAGTCCACAAAGTAGTATGTTATAATAGTCCAAACAAGATATCATAAGAACATACATTAACATTTTAGTTGAGTGAGAAAAGGTCAGATGTGATATGTTTTTAAGTTGGAATTGACAGGTTTTGGTTAGGAAGTGAATGTGAGGAACAAAACAGAGACAGGAGTCAAATATTACCCCTAAGCACTATGCTTTGGGAACTGAAATTTTGGGGGTGTTATTAACATTTATTGTTATACCAGGCAGAGAGGTGGACAGAGGCATTTGATAAATGATTAGTTCTGTTTTATTCATATTAAGTTTTAAGAAGCAAGAGGTCATGAAAGAGAATACAGCAGACAAGCAGTCAGGACCACGTGTGTGGAGGGAGTTACGGTCTGGGACCGAGAGGTACAGTTGTGTATCCTTGGAGAGGGCAACAGACAAAGCCTTGAGGTACCCCCACAAACAAAGGATGTGGAGAAGAGATCTGATCTGAGTTAAGGTGTCCACACACCATACAATTTTTTAAATATCTGTTCAATTTAAGAATTGCAATCAATTTTTCTGACTGATTGTAACATTTCAAAAATATGACCAATGTACCACACATGTATGTTCAATTTTTCCCCCAATTATGATAAGAATGATTGGAAACTCTGACAAAATTGCTAGGGTGTGTATATTAATAAATTGACAATCCAACACATACCATACAATCTTTAGAAAGATTGAAGAAAAATATCTGGCATTCCGGATCGATTAAAATCGAAGAAAACGGGAAAGCCGATCGGATTTTTCAGTCAAATGAAAAAAAAGCTTTCGATTTTTTTCGGGAGATCCGATCGTATTTATAGAATTACCGTAAAATCAGATCATTTTATTGTATCGTGTGTGGCCACCTTAAGACTGTGAAAAGACCTTCCAGAGAGATAGGAAAATATCAGGTATCTGTAGGAGTAGGGTGTAGTATCTGTAGAAGTAGGGTGTATCCGTCCAAAAGAACATGCATAGTCCAATTTAGTGACAGTACATAAGCAGCATTCACTATACCCTGATGAGTTGAGGAAGGCTGCCTCTTTGCCATTGTAATACATCATGCCTGTGGCTTCTCATCGAAGGAAGTTTATATTTGCACAAGGTCCGGCACAAGACTCTCATAAGCATGCTCTTTGCTGATAAAGCAGCAGGCACAACTACAGAGCAGCAGCTTCAGACTCCAATGATTTGCTACTTATAGGGCTGGTGCACACCAGAGCAGTTTGTGAGCATTTTTAAGAACGCTATCAGTTTCAAAACTGCTTGGGTAATTTATTTCAATGGGCTGGTGCACACCAGAGCGGTTCTTTTTTTTTTTTTTTTTTTTTTTTCCACAAACGCAAACTTGAAGGCTGCAGCATTTTTTAGATTTAAGGCGTTTCTGCCACGGTGTTAAAGTATAGAAAAATGGAAAACCGCTCTGAAAAACGCTAGATCAGAACAGTTTTTCCAAGCGTTTTTGTTACAGAAGCTGTTCAGTAACAGCTTTACTGTAACAATATATGAAATCTGCTACACAGAAATGCTCCAAAAAACGCTAGGCATGTTTAGAAAATCTCTCTAAACATGCCTAGAGTCACTCTGAAAATCGTCTTCAAAAATTTCTAGCGTTTTGAAGATCTGCTAGAGGTTTTTGGTGTGCACTGGCCCATAGTCATGCAAAGAAGTAGAGCTCTTTGTCACCCTTAAAGCACCACTATCACAAATGTAAAATACATGTGATTACATACATATAAGTCATACATAACTTCCAGGGTAAAATGCAGTAATAATTACTTTTTTTTCCTATGTTGCTGTCACTTACAGTAGGTAGTGAAAATCTGATAAATCTGACCGCTTTTGTACTAGTTTTTTTACAAAAGCACACCCTGAACAGGATCTATACAAAAATGCCAGCTAGCCTTCCTACTCGTTTGCACATTGTTTTTGTAATTGGGCTGAGTGTGTCTGATTGCCGTTCAGTGAGTGCTCTTGAAAGTAAAGAAAACCCTGAGAATCCCCAATGAGCAGATGTATTTGATTTTTACTACCTACTGTAAGTGACCGAGACATAGGAAAAAGTAATATATTGCACATGTTACTTTGGGACAAATATACAGCTTGAATAAAGTTTAAATTTTACAATTTTGCATATTAGTCTTTTAAGAAAAACCATGCCACAAGGTAAAACGTTGAGGCAACTCCAGCCATCTCTGTTGACAATTATAAGTTACCAGTAAATGTTGTTCAGTTCACCTACCTGGGCTCCATCATCCCTAACAGTGGAGTGGTTACCATAACTGACCCTAATTTGAATTGAAAGGGCAAGGACCTCCTCATATTGTTTCTTATTTTGCTGTAATTTACCATATGAACATGTAGTGTCTTAGACTTTTCATGTATGTATGTTCCTCAATATTTGTTTTATGCTATGCACAGCGCTATGGAAAATCTTAGCACTATATACATTAAAAATAATGCATCACCTGATGTATTTAGTGTTTGTATTTATTTTTAACCTACTCTCCCTTTTTGAAAAAAAACTTGTGTGAATATGAAATGGGGGCTGTGGTTCAGGAGTTTGAAGAGAGACTGACAACATGTTTTGGACAGTGAAAGCCACGTGGGTTGGTCGGTTCAGCAGTTGCACATAAATCATTGCCATGTGCAAAGGAGGCCAGGCAGAGAGCTTCTACCTGTCCTTGCTTTCATACATAACACAACCCAAAAGGAATATGATAGGTTGGCAAGGGATCATGACAGAAACCGCTTCAGATCCAGGTCAGAGTTCAAGCCATTCAGAATCAAAATATTATTTTAAAGATCCACATTGCTTCCTTTTTAAGTAAAAAAAACAATTGCGCACAGACCCTGTCATGTGTCTGCGGTCAGTGCGTGTGTGATGTGTCTGCGGTCAGTGCATGTGATGTGTCTGCGGTCGGTGCGTGTGTGATGTCTGCGGTCGGTGCGTGTGTGATGTGTCTGCGGTTGGTGCGTGTGTGATGTGTCTGCGGTTGGTGTGTGTGTGATGTGTCTGCGGTTGGTGCATGTGCGATGTGTCTGCGGTTGGTGCGTGTGTGATGTGTCTGCGGTTGGTGCATGTGTGATGTGTCTGCGGTCGGTGGGTGCATGTGTGATGTGTCTGCGGTCGGTGGGTGCATGTGTGATGTGTCTGCGGTCGGTGGGTGCGTGTGTGATGTGTCTGCGGTCAGTGCGTGTGTGATGTGTCTGCGGTCAGTGCGTGTGATGTGTCTGCGGTCTGTGCGTGTGTGATGTGTCTGCGGTCGGTGCGTGTGTGATGTGTCTGCGGTCGGTGCGTGTGTGATGTGTCTGCGGTCGGTGCGTGTGTGATGTGTCTGCGGTCGGTGCGTGTGTGATGTGTCTGCGGTCGGTGCGTGTGTGATGTGTCTGCGGTCAGTGCGTGTGTGATGTGTCTGCGGTGAGTGCGTGTGTGATGTGTCTGCGGTCGGTGGGTGCATGTGTGATGTGTCTGCGGTCTCTGTGTGTGTGATGTGTCTGCGGGGGTGCATGCGTGAGTGCTGTCTGTGGTCGGTGCGTGTGTGATGTGTCTGCTGTCGGTGTGTGCGCGATGTGTCTGCGGTTGGTGCCTGTGTGATGTGTCTTCTGTTGGTGTGTGTGTGTGTAATGTTTCCGCGGTTGGTGCATGTGTGATGTGTCTGCGGTCGGTGCGTCGTGTGCCTAGTGTCTGCAGTGGGTGCGTGTGTGATGTGTCTGCGTTGGGTGCGTGTGTGATGTCTGCGGTCGGTGCGTGTGTGATGTGTCTGGGGTCGGTGCGTGTGTGATGTGTCTGCGGTGTGTGCGTGTGTGATGTGTCTGTGTTGTGTGCGTGTGTGATGTGTCTGCGTTGTGTGCGTGTGTGATGTGTCTGCGGTCGGTGCGTGTGTGAAGTGTCGGCGGTCTGTGTGTGTGTGTCTGCAGTCGGTGTGTGTCGATGTTTGTATGATGTGTCTGCGGTTAGTGTGTGTCTGCTGTTGGTGGGTTCGTGCGCGATGTGTCTGCGGTCGATGTATGCGTGTCTGTGTCTACTTTTATTCAAAAGTAGAAAAACACTGTATAGACACCAGCATATCACCTTAAAACCATAAAAGTCACTCTCAAAGTTGAAAAATTGCACAGCCGGCTGGGCTCACACTAGTCAGCAGACTTCATACACGACAGTCACACCTGGGATCCCAATATAGTACTACTGTATTTCTGACACTACATGTCACTGCAAGAGTTGTGCTTCAACTGAAGACAGGTACTATTCACAGCTAGTAATGCACTGCCATTACAGGAAACATCCAGGCAAGTTCATGGGTGCAATAAGATTAATTCCACAATTCAACAGCATTAGCATAGAATATGCCCAGATCATTATATCACAGTCAAAGGATGCCGCCTCACTGAGGCTTTCGCCACTCAGTAGTTTCATCCATGGCTGTCGATCCTCCTGCTGCTGTGGACAGATATTGCTGTAATCCAAGTTTACTTGCTATGCAGCTACTTGCTTCCACAATAGAAAAAAGCAACAATGGAGTCCCTCTGGTGTAAGTATTGGCCAGCGTAAACGTGTGCACACGTGCCCCAGTAGTAGGTAAATACTATCCACGCCACCCTTCTTTTAAATTGCCTTTCATGCGGTCAGCCGGCGCCAGGCTCCGTTGTAGGAGTTGTAGGCTTCTCCAGGGCTTGTGGACTGTGGATGCAGTTCCATCGCGTGCTCCACTGACGTCACTTCCGGCAACACCGCCCACTGTATTGTAAGTGGACGGCCTTGCAGGAAGTGACGTCAGTGGAGCGCACGATGGAACGCGGAAGAAGTGAGTGATTCCTCCGCCCGTTGCCTCTTCATCATATGCACGCTGGTACTTAACGCTGGAGGAGGAGCGCAGATCAGGGGACCCAGGCAAGGGAGGGGGAGTCCGACCCCCCTCCCCACCGCTAGGCCCAATACCCCCTTTCTGCCAGCTACCCCTCCAACTCGGGCAATATTTTTCATTGATACCCAGTCAATTTGGTCATGTTTGATTGATTTTCAGTCAAAATTGATTGAATTGGTCTATTGCACCAAAGGGAAGATATTCCTTGGCGTCGCTAGTGGTATTTGATTTTTTGGGATGACTGAAGCAGCAGTGGAGCTTACTCTCACTTGTTTGCTGACGCATTCTCCCGTGTCCTCTCTCGACCGCCTACTGTTCTTCCCTGTCTTTTCTCTCCTGGGGCGCCTGTGTCATGTGTCATGTCATGGCACTAGAAACCGCTAGTGGTTATGTAAGGTACGTGGCTGTGGTGTTTGGCCTCTAGCGTTTAATCATAGGACACAGGTGCTTTGGGAGAGAAGAGACCCGGAAAGGGTGCTCGGTGGTGGGGAGAAGACATTGGCCAGCGGATAGGTGAGTGCAAGCTCAGCAGCCTAAACACTGCTCTGGGGGCAGCGGGGGGTGGGGACATAGAGACATCCGGCAGTCCGTGCGCACATATTTTCAATAGATGTCATGCTGAAATCTGTTGAAAGTCTGTGTACAGTGTGTGGAGGGATTCGATCAGATCTATCTGATGGCCACATCAACCACAATGTTATTCAATATCATCTTTAGTAGAGATATTGGCATAACCATGCTGCACTGTGAGTATGGTGTTTTTTTTAAAGAGGAGCTGTTAGGTATAGGGTCTCAGAGAAAAAAAACACATATATCAGTAGCTAAATATTGGCTGTACTTACATTACATATGCATTTCTCTGTCCACGTTTGGATTTCACAGAATTTTTATATAGTATTTGCAGAGAATGATGCTCCTGACAGCTCATAGCAGGTTCCATGTTTGTCTGTCTCCTATGAAGCTAATTGTGATGTCATATCCTCCCTGCTTCCTGATGATTCCACTCACAAAAAAGATCGTAATGGACAACACTACTGTGCAGTGAATATAAATTAGCCATGTGGCTAGGAACAATAGCGGACTCATGCAGTATACACTAACAGAACATATGCCCTGTGATTTTTCAGTGCTGGCTGCTCTTAGAAGCTGCTGTAACATGAGCCTGTAACGTCTCACTGAGAAAGCAGCCTAGGCGTGATAGGGAAATGAAGGGGGATGACCCAAGGTACAGCAGTGGGAAGAAGAGGCAGCCCCAGAATGCATTGCAGTATCTGTTATTCGGCCTGCGTCCTCCTTAGGAGCTTGGGAATAAAGAGCCTTGCTGTTCAGCACACATCATAGTAAGAGAGATTTTTAACTTCAGTATTGCCTTTTTGGCTTCCTTCTAAACTGTTTAACACGGGAGAATAGAGGTTTAAATTAGCTTTTGCAGCCTGACAGTTACTCTTTAAATGGTGTAAAGTGCTGTTTTTATGCTAAACAAAAGCAGTTGGCATTGTTGGATCTTCTGAGATGATCACTATTGTTTCTTCTTACAGTGAGCCATTTCATGGTCCTCTCCTTGCAGAGAATTGGATATTTTACTTAGTGAAATTGAGCAGCTATGCTTATGCTCATTCACTTTGTGTCTGCAATTCCTATTGCTTCAACCACCTTTTCCCATACTCTTGTGGTGGTTTCAGCTACCTCTCCATACCAGACATCCATCCTTAGTTCAAGTGGCCATAGTTCCCAAAGAATGTTGCTAGTTAGTGTGTGCACTTGCAAGTGTCACCTTGTGGTAGTCTGAGAACTAGAGTGCTACAGTTATAGACCTAACAGGAGGGCAAACATCTGGCATGGGGGAAGGAGCAGCACGCGCCACCAAAGTTTATGTACTTTAACCCTAACTGACCTTTCTTTTCTTAGAGATGTCCAATAAAAACAATCTGCAACTGATTTTATGTTCTCTTTAGCTTGATAAATCTGATACTGATGATGCCTATATCAGTACATTCATTCTATTTGCTCTTCCTTCACTTTTTTGTCTGCTGTCCTTCAACTTCATAAAATACTGTATATTTAGCGTCCTTATGCAATGGGAATAAGGTCAACTGACTTTGCAGACTAACAGTCACATAAATACTTTTAATTAACCAATGCCTCATGGCTAAGTCGTTTGCACTCTTACAGTGCAAGAATTCCAGATTGATATCCTAGCCAGAATATACATGTATGCATCTATTCGCCAGTAGAGGCACAGTACACAAAGACATGCCAAAAGCCTTGTCAGTTGTTTATTGCTGTTTTTAGCCCCTGATCAGAATCCCCATGACTCGTCTCAAATAGAAAAACATGAAGTAAGCAGAATATCTTAAATTGGTGTGCAAAAACATTTAAATAACCGAGAGTTTCTAAACCATTCCTATTTTCCTAGTTTGAGATCCTTAACATTCCATTAATAGAACCATCTATAAGAAAGATATAATAGTTAAATTGAAATACACACTTTATTAGTTGTAAGTTCAACTTTTTAAGTTAAGTAATAGCCAAGTACAATACATTTGTATGTGTTTTACTGCTTTATAGATAAACCATTGTGTTTGTGTTATATCACTTTTCACATGTATACTTTATTATTCACAGAACAATGTCAACCCAGCTTTAGATTTTACACATACTCCTCCAGGAATGCTGGCTCTTGATAACATGTTGTACTTCGCTAAAAATCACCAGGATGCCTATATACGGGTGAGAATACATATTTTTTCTTATCTTAATGCATACCGCATAATGCAACCGCATAAATAGTCATTGGTTTAGGCATTCATCCTTAATAACATTTGTACTTATTTTGACAAATTTGCCTATCTGAATCAGTAAATGATTACTTGCATAAAGCCCTCAGAGATAATAGTGTTGTCTTTAAAGTGTTAGCATCTTCTAACGAAATATTTTGTTTGAAGATGCTGCACCCATTTTTACCTTAGCTGGCAGAACTCATTGTTCTGCCTACTGAGGTCACGTAGAGTGTAGCAGAAAGCAGTTTTTATAGTTACCTGATCCTAACGCTGTAGTGGCTTCTCCCCTTCCTCCACCCTGGTCGATACGCTCCCAACACCCTCTTCTGACTTCCGATCACATGTTATTACATGTGATCTGGGCTTAGAAGAAAGTCTCTTCCATCACCCCTCTCCCACTCTTCCACCACCGCTGTACTGCTGACACTAGCTTCTGAGCCCCGATCACATGTAATAACGTGATCGGAAGTCACAAAAGGATAGTGGGTGAAGAAGTCGTCTATTCAGCGTCCGGACAGGTAACTATGTCAGCTCCCTGCGCCTCTCTGCACATCCTGCCAGGATGGGGAAGGCACACTTCCCCAGTGGTTAAAACAATTTGGCCCTGCAGCCACATACACTTTATGTGGGTACTAAAAGGTTAAATGTGACTGGCTGGTGAATGGGGAGAACAAAGCTATTAGCCTGTGCTCGACTGAATTAGTCAGCCAAGTGGATCAATGGCCGATTAAGAGTCGGAGGCTGCTGTACACATCGGAAGAGGCGGTAGTTATTGGCCACCTTATTTGAGTTTCATTTAACTTGTGTACAGGCCTTAAGAGGCAATGGCTTGTGAAGACAATGTAAACTGAATCTATAAGGCTTGGAGACAGCTGGTTTTCGGATAGTTTACGTTTTTTAAAAACGCTCCCATTGACTTGCATCAATTTTTTTTTTTATTGCAATCGCAGTTGTTTTGCCATTATTTTACCACAATTTTAATGCAAATCAGTGGGAGTGTTTTTTAAAAATGATCCGAAAAGTGATCTGTAGTGTGTCTCCAATCTGATACAGAAAGTAAGGGAAGACTGCTTCCAAATATTACTTAAAGTGGAATACAACTCTGACATAACATTCAAGAACAATGTATTTCCCTACTTTTTATTACCCATGCAGTTATCATATGTGCTTTTGGGGGTCTAATATTGGCTTCAATTCATCAAAGGCTGTTCGATAACAAAATCCAAGTAGTTAAAATTCCGCATTTGGTATTTTACACTTGTGCGTGCCAATCTTCTATAATAAAACCCATGTCCCTGTGTGTGTGTGTGTGTTTTGTACCACTGCGCATGTGCAGGGTGAGATGCAGAGACACTGAAGGGGAGGAAGAGGAGGAAGGGGCAGCCCTGTGTGCTAGTGCTTGGGCGGCGGACGTGTGCGCCGGGTGCGTGCACGCATGCCCGTGGCAGTCGCACAGACACAGACCACATGGGCTAAGTTCACTAGTTCATCAATATTTTCACATGTCCAGTAGATGTTCGTTAAGTTACCGAACTTACTAAGGTTTCAATTCATCAAAGGCTGTTCAATAACAGCAGAGCAGCTGGTGCAGCTTGGAGTGTCTCTGTGTAGTTACAAGCTGCCATGAGGCAACTACAATAGAGGCATCCCAACATCCCTTTAGATGTACAGTGGTTTGCAAAAGTATTCGGCCCCCTTGAAGTTTTCCACATTTGACAAAGACAAATAACATTTATATTGCGCTTTTCTCCTGGCGGACCCAAAGCGCCAGAGCAGCAGCCACTAGGGCGCGCTCTATAGGCAGTAGCAGTGTTAGGGAGACTTGCCAAAGGTCTCCTACTGAATAGGTGCTGGCTTGCTGAACAGGCAGAGCCAAGATTTGAACCCTGGTCTCCTGTGATAACCATTACACCATCCAGCCACCAAGACATTTTGTCATATTACTGCCACAAACATGAATCAATTTTATTGGAATTCCACGTGAAAGACTAATACAAAGTGGTGTACATGTGAGAAGTGGAACGAAAATCATACATGATTCCAAACCTTTAAAAAAAAACAACTGCAAAGTGGGGTGTGCGTAATTATTCAGGCCCCTTTGGTCTGAGTGCAGTTAGTTTCCCATAGACACTGCCTGATGAGTGCTAATGACTAAATAGAGTGCACCTGTGTGTAATCTAATGTCAGTACAAATACAGCTGCTCTGTGACGGCCTCAGAGATTGTCTAAGAGAATATTGGGAGCAACAACACCATGAAGTCCAAAGAACACACCAGACAGTTCAGGGATAAAGTTATTGAGACATTTCAAGCAGGCTTGGTCTACAAAAAGATTTCCAAAGCCTTGAACATCCCACGGAGCACTGTTCAAGCGATCATTCAGAAATGGAAGGCGTATGGCCAACTGTACACCTACCAAGCCGAGGCCGTCCTCCTAAACTCACAGGCCGAACAAGGAGAGCGCTGATCAGAAATGCAGTCAAGAGGCCCATGGTGACTCTGGACGAGCTGCAGAGATCTACAGCTCAGGTGGGGAAATCTGTCCATAGGACAACTATTAGGGTTCTTTCACACTAGAGGGCTTTTTCAGCGTTTTAACGCCACGGCCATAGTTGGCGTTTTCCAAGGTAAAATGAAAGTCCATAGACCTTCATTTTACCTTTCACACTTAACGCTGCGTTTTGGAGCGTTGCATTTTGAAGCTCCCATGAGCTTTTTTAGGGCTGACCGCGTCGTTTCTCATTACAATTGATAGCAATGTGTTGGTGTTAAAACTCCTTCAAAACGCAGCGTTTTTAGCCTTTTACCGCTGCCTGTAGTGTGAAAGAGCCCTTAGTCGTGCACTGCACAAAGTTGGCCTTTATGGAAGAGTGGCAAGAAGAAAGCTGGTAGAGACATACCCTAAAAGACTGGCAGCTGTAGCTGCAGCAAAAGGTGGTTCTACAAAGTATTGACTCAGGGGGCTGAATAATTACACACACAGCACTTTGCAGTTATTTAAAAAAAATTTTTTTTGGAATCATGTATGATTTTCGTTCCACTTCTCACGTGTACACCACTTTGTGTTGGTCTTTCACGTGGAATTCCAGTAAAATTGATTCATGTTTGTGGCAGTAATATGACAAAATGTGGGAAACTCCAAGGGGGCTGAATACTTTTGCAAACCACTGTACACATTTGTTATATTTACAGTTTATCATGCCTCTACTGCTCGGAATCTGTCCATTACTCTCTCAGGGCCGGGCCGACACATAGACTCGCAAGGCTACGGCCTCTGGGCGCTTGTCAGCCTATTAAATCATGAGCGCAGCTTCGGATCCTTCCTTAAGTGCCTGCCCGCTGGCGCACACCCTGCAATTCAATGGCCGCAGGCGGCAGCGGCGAGAATTTGTCTCTATACACTCTCTCTCTATCTCTGAGTGTACAGTTGCCATGGCTACAATAATGCTGCACCGCCCCCCGCTCTCTGAAGCCACCACCGGGCTGTGTCTGTCCCGCCAGCGGCCCGCCCGTTCACTTGATGTGGTGTCTGCTTCCTCAATCCTCACATCACGACGTTCACGTAAGTTACATAGTGCAAGACAGAGCTTCAGTGTCGCATTTAGTGAGTGAGTAATAGTAACTTGTATCCTTCCCTGACTGCCTGGTTAGTTTGGTGTTTAACTAGATCTGCCTGAAAGCAAGCAGCATGGTATCTGTCACCTGTGTGTATAGGTGCAGAATGAGTTTGTGGATATAGTAAATCATTCATTCTACACCTATAAACACATGTGGATTATGCTGTATGCCTTAAAGGAGTTATCAGGCAAATATTAAAAAAAAAAAAAAATCTTTACTCACCTGGGGCTTTCTCCAGCCCCCAGCAGCCGTAGTCTCCAAGGTCCTTCAGGGTCCCCGTCAGGCATCAGTCATCCAGCTGGAGCTCCCGAAATAACGGAACTTCGCTCAAAGTCGCCACAAAGTGTGCAAGCACGGCTCGTCCGTGCTCCTGGCAAGATGGCGCAGGTAGTCTCCATAAGCTGTGTGGTTCTCTGATGATTGAGCTGCGTGTGTGCAGTAAGCTTACAGAGATGGCCTTTGTCATCTTGCCAGGAGCGCGGATGAGCCGTGCACGCGCACTTTGCCGTGACTTCGAGCAAAGTTACAGGATTGCTCCATTATGTGAATTGTTTGGGGAAAATCTGCTTCATTATGTAAATTGTCTGGGGAAAATCTGCACCATTATGTGATTTGTCTGGGGAAACACTGCACCATTATGTGAATTGTCTGGGGAGACGCTGTACCATTATGTGAATTGTCTGGGGAAAAGCTGGGCCATTATGTGAATTGTCTGGGGAAACGCTGCACCATTACGTGAATTGTCTGGGGAAACGCTGCACCATTATGTGAATTGTCTGGGTAAACGCTGCACCATTACGTGAATTGTCTGAGGAAACGCTGCCCTATGATGTGAATTGTCTGGTGAAAAGCTGCGCCATTATGTGAATTGTCTGGGGAAAAGCTGCGCCATTATGTGAATTGTCTGGGGGAAAAGCTGCACCATTATGGGAACTGTCTGGGGAAACAATGCCGCATTATATGTATTTTCTAGTGAAATGCTGCCGTATTACGTGTCTTGCTGTCTGAGGTGGTCTGCCTGCTGTCCCTGAGCCTTGTTTGTGGGTGGGGGCATTGTCCAATTACCTTTAGGGTCCCTTGCCTGTGTTTTGGGAGAAAACTAGGGCCCATTGTCTTTGCGTTACACTGTTACATTACAGTTAGCTCCGCCCACATCCTTTTGTGGTTACACCCATTGGGGGGGCGCACTTGGGCACCTCAGCCTCTGTTGGTGGCGAACCTTGTCCCGGCCCTGCTCTTTCTTAACATTTTATTTAATTGCCACAACTTAGATGAACTTCCTGGAGACATTACAAATGCCCTGCTTGGTGATTTCACCACTAGCACTTCTACATTTTCAAACAGGGACTCGAAGGGTTACACCACCGAAGGGTGCCAGGAATACAGGAATACCTCTTTTGTTTCGCTCTCTCTGCTCACTGCATGGGTGGTCTAAAAGCTTGTTTCAAGGGAGAACATCAGCAGCACTTGCAGGAGATGGGGGCTATTTCTATTGGCTGCCTGCTCCTACTCCTGAGAGCTGAAGATAATCACCAAATTTGTTATCGAATGCTGTAACCTTGATGAATTGACACTTACTGACATTTGCTGACATGTGTTGCGTACAAGTCAGTAATTTATCTCACTGCTCGGGAATTTCAGCTTTTCATGCGGTAACAGCTTAGATGAATTGACATTTTCCTAAGGGCCCTTTCACACCAGAGGGCTTTTTCTGCGTTTTAACGCCACAGCCGAAGTTGGCGTTTTCCTAGGTAAAATGAAAGTCCATAGACTTTCATTTTACCTTTCACACTTAACGCTGCGTTTTGGAGCGTTGCGTTTTGAAGCTCCCAGGAGCTTTTTTAGGGCTGACCGCTGCGTTTCTCAATACAATTGATACTAATGTATTGGCGTTAAAACGCCTTAAAAACGCTTTGAAAACGCCTTAAAAACGCCAGCAGCCAAAACGCAGCGTTTTAGCCTTTTACTGCTGCCTGTAGTGTGAAAGAGCCCTAAGTGCTCTGAAAAGTCAGCTGTTTTCAGCATTACCGAATGTGGTAATGCTTGATGAATTGAAGCCATTGTCTGTTTACAAATTCCCAAAGTTCAGTTTATCTACTCTGAAAGCTGTCATTGCATTTTATTAATAAATTATAATGTATATGCAGCAGCTATCTAGTGATGATTTCTCATATGTCCCTGCTTGTCAGCCCCCCAGCAGTTCCTTCGTGGCTGGCTGTGTAACTAATTGTAACATCTGAGGAATGCAAACACAAGATAATGTTTTTTGCACTTCCGATTGGATTCTAAGCTGAAGGGGCTTTCCATGGCAGGATAAACTGCTTTGTTTAACTGTTAATACTGTTCTACTACAATGTATTTTTTTGGTAGTAAGTTTAAGGGTGTAATTTAATCTTTTAGCGCTAAGAAAAAATGCTGAGTTTGAAACCAGTTTAAAGTGATGGTGAA
Organism: Hyperolius riggenbachi; assembly: GCF_040937935.1. Classification (NCBI taxonomy): domain Eukaryota; kingdom Metazoa; phylum Chordata; class Amphibia; order Anura; family Hyperoliidae; genus Hyperolius; species Hyperolius riggenbachi. The sequence continues at coordinate 159,389,635 of NC_090650.1, read as the reverse complement.
ATCATTTTGTGTGTGCCCTGGAGTTCTTCTTTAAATATAAAATTCAGTTTTTTACTGTGTTTTAAAAGCCAGTTTATAATTTAGCGTTCTCAGAAATAACATTTAGGTTTCAGCCTGAAGGGCCTGTTTCCACAACAAGCAGTGCGATGCGGCTACATAGCCGCATCGCACTGTGGCCGAACTGTAACCAATAAACGGCAATGGAACACTTTCCATTGCGTGCTGGTTATGCGGAGCGATCTGACGCTCGCCACAGCCCATCCTCCCGCATCCACGAGAGTAGTATATTCTATGGTGATTGGTGAAGACCACATCCAAAATTCCCTTTGAACACTACCAATTAATTTACCTCACTCTATTTGCTTGGATAAAGGACTTCCTCGTCAACAAGAAAGAATCACCAACATAGGCGCCTTGCAAGGGTGTGTACTGTCACCGATCCTGTTCTCCCTGTATACAAACAGCTTCACCTCATCTGCAGACTCTGTCAAGGTCAAATTTGCAGATGATACCACCATCCTCAGCAAAAATGGGGAGCATACATACTGCAACTAGATCGATTGTATCTGCAAATGGTGCAAAGACAACAAGCTTGTCCTAAACATGGCAAAAACTGTTGAACTGATTGTAGACTTCAGAAGGCGCCCTCTCACACCCAACCTTGTCTCCATCACAGGCACTGAGGCCATCAGGGTACATAGCGTTCTGTTCTTAGGTACTACCATCACCAACGACTTGAGATAGGGAGAGAACACCACAAAACACCGCCTGCCAACATGATAATCCCAGAAGGCCTTTTTTTGGGGGTGCGGTGTGGCTACCGCACTGCCAATCTGCAGTGTGAAGCCGGCCTTAGAATTTTTAGCTTTTGCGCTTCACAACTGCTTGAGACCTCCTTAAGGTTCAGACACTATAACCACTTTTCTGAGCGCTTTTAAGCCATCAGCGCTTTGAGAGCTTTTTTAAAAACTCTACCATTGACAATCAATGGGAGCATTTTTTAACCACCTCAGCGTTCTTATTCCCCCAGGATTTCCGTGCAAAAAGTGGTACAATTAATTTTCAGAACCTTTTTCCTGTAACTTACCAAAATGAGTCAAGCAAGAGTTTAGTATGCATTATGAGTATAATAAAAGTGTCAAACACAAATTCTTGTCAAAAATAAAATAAAATGTATTAATGACAAACCGAAATAGCTTGCATTTTTAATCAATGCAGAAATAAGCAGAAAAAAATATTTAAGGAAGAAATAAAAAAATACAGTACAGATACTCCTAAAACACCTCCTTTGTATGATACACTTTGAAGCATGGTATTGCACAAAGTGCTACATCACAATCCGGGCAATAGACACGGATCTCCTTTCGAATTTTTTTGCCATCTTTGCCCTTTTTATTGCAGCAGACCACGCACCTCCTTGTAGGGGCTTGTTTCAGTGCGGTCGGCGGCAAATGTTCAGGAAAGTGGCGTCCAGAAAGTCGTGTCGGATTTACTACGTACGACGCCCTGCGCCCCCGATCTAGCTGCTGACTCCGGTGGGGGATGTTTCACTCAGATGGCTTCTGTAAGCTTCCAGATAAAGTCATGGTGGGGTACAGGACTGTCACTCTTTTCTTTGTAAAGGACATAAGCGTTCCACAAACACTGTTCCAGCAGGTGGCGGAATTTTTTTTTGTAGTATTTCCGCTGCTGTTTGCGGACAGCCAGATAAAAAGACATTGCTCCATCACACTCCCCATCGTATGGTTATAGTCCACGACCGCTTTGGGCTTCTCAACCTCCTGTCGACTCCTGGTAGTGGTGCGGACAGTCTCTGCATTGTGCACCGTGCTGAGGATGCACACGTCCCTCTTGTCCCTCCACCTCAGAGCCATCATTTTGCCCTTCTGCCAGGCAACAACCTCCCCCTTCTTCAGCTTCCTGGCAGTAAAGGCCGATGGCATATGGCGACGGTTAGCCCTCACCGTGCCATATGCATCTGTCTTGTGCTGGATCAGGTGGTCAAATAGTTCCGGGAAGCTGTAAAAATTGTCTGTCGTAAGGCAGTACCCCTGATCCAGCAATGGCTCGATAAGCGTGAGCACAGAAGAGGAAGCACACCCAAACTCGCTGTACTGCGGTACAAATTTGGTTCCTTTGTCTATGTATATCAGAGTTCCATATGTAGCCGGTCTTGGCCTCACACAGCATAAAGGACTTCACCCCTAAGCGTACCCTTTTGGATGCAATAAATTGCACCCAAATCAGTCTCCCCTTGTACGCCATGAGGCTCTCGTTCACGGTGATGTCTCTGTCCGGAACGTACACAGCCTTGAAATTAGCAACAATCAGCTGATAGATCTCCCAAATTTTCTTCAGCTTGGGAGCGGGGTGGGTGGCCTTATCAAACTCATCATTGTTGCTGAAGTGCAGGTACTTCATGATGAGGGTGTAGCGAGGCTCGGTCATAACGGATCCAAAGAAAGGGGTACTGAGGATCTTGTTCGTGGTCCAGTACCACTTCTGCAGCGGCTTACTGACAACTCCCTGGAGGATGATGAGGCCCAGGAACACCCAGATATCATCACAGGTGACAGGTTCCCACTTCCGGCTCCGAGAGAACCTGGGTAGAGAAGCACCCTCCTGCTGCTGCGCTGCATACCGATTGGTCTCCTCCACGATCTTCCGGATGACCTCATCAGTAAGGAAGATCTCCAGGTAGGACAGCGGACTGTGGTCGCGTGCAATCTTCTGCCGGGCGCCTCTGTGAAGGGGAACCTGGGTGACGGAGCTTGAGTGGGGCTCTCCAGCTCACACCAAGTGCGTGCGACACTCACTGGCTCCTCTTTTTCGCCGTCACTGATCTCCGACTCCGAAGACAGGTCACCGGGAACCTCGCTGTCCGTAGACTCCTCAACGAGCTCCTCCTCACTGTCGCTTCCCTCCAGGACATCCAGCAGCTCCTGGTCACACAAACGCCTCCGGGAAGACGAAAGCCATGACCCCAAAGCAGGATACTGGGGTCAAAGGTCAGCGACGGGAAAAAAAATAAAAAAATCCTGCAAATGCAAACACACAGGAACCACAGCGTCTTGAAAAAGACTAATATAACTGCAATATGTATGTAGCAAAGACTGGAAAAGGCTGGAAAGGCAGAAATCACTCAAAGCACAGAAATCGCCAAGCAGAGCTGACAAGCAGACTAAGCTATGGACACTGGGACTCTGAAAGAGGAAGAGGTGTAACGGTTCTGGGCTTTTATTCTGTGTACACAGGTGTTTGCTAAACAACTTTGAATGACTTTGGCATGATAGGATTACAATCAGCTTTGTGTACTGATGTAATCCAATTATGCAATGTATGCGACGGCCACCAGGGGGCGCCTGATCAGCATCAGAGGAAGTGCTGACACATAGGAAGTGGCTGGGCAGCGCTATCTTGCCTGCCCAGCGATCAGCCCAGAGGAGAGGCTAATGGGAGCCCGGGAGGGAGACAGAGGGACCCCCAGTAGCCAGGAGAGCAAGTCGGGAGAAGGAGGGAGCCCGCTGAGCAGCCTGGAGGCGTCAGATGTGCCGAAAAACGCTCAGATCGACCCGGGGAAGGAGGCAGAGGGACCCCCAGCAGCCAGCTGAGCGAGGAGGGAGCACGCTGAGCAGCCTGGATGCAGCGGATGCGCTGCAAACTGCCCAGAATATAGCCTGGGAAGGAGACACAGGGACCCCCAGCAGCCGGCAGAGCTAGGGGGAGCCGCAGCAGCCTGGAGGCGGCAGATGCGCCGCAGACCGCAGCGGTGAGTCACAGCACTGCATGACGAGCTGAGCTCGTCATAAACGCTTCCAGCTAGTTTGAGCTCGTCCAGAACGCTAGGCAGGTTAAACAGCTCTCAGAAAGCGCTGATTGCAAAATCGCTGTCCAAAAACGCTTGTAGTGTGTCTAAACCCTTACCATTTCTTCTAAATGAACTCCTGGTGACTAGTCAATCAGCTGTCTCATCAGCTGCTTTCAAAAGCATTCAGTATTAGTTTTGCTTCAGCTTTGAAACCGTTACCTATTGCAGCAAAGCCTAAAGTTTTGAGTAGAGCCAAACGTAAATATAACTTTCTCAGCCTGCAGTGCCATTGCCTAATGCATTAGCGCTTCAAAGGTCAAAATCTGCAAATCTTGCAGCTCCGTTGTCAATAGCAACAGGATCTTTAACTCTGAAGACTAGCCTTAAGGTCCGTACACACGCCGGACTGGAGGCAACGACGGGTCCGTCGTCAACTCCCACTGGGTGGGCGTTCCGGCGACCGCCCGGCGTGTGTACAGTCTGTCTGCGGACTGATACGGCTGTTTCTGAGCGATCTGCCCGGCGGATCGCTCAGGAACAGCCATATCAGTCCGCCGACAGACTGTACACACGCTGGACTGTCGCTGGAACGCCCACCCAGCGGGAGGTGACGGCGGACCTGTCGTTGCCTCCAGTCTGGCGTGTGTACGGACCTTTAGGCAGCCCATTTTGGATCTTGTACAAATACTAGTTCCCCAGCCACTAACTTCTGCAAAAGCTGCCAATCCTTTCTCATCGTTGCCCCTAGCAATGTCCTCACCCTGTTAGCCTTGCTTCCCAACAACCACGGTTTGATGCACAGCTTGCTTCTGTTACTCGTTATAATGGTGGCAACAAGTCTTTTTTGACTTTCTTGTAGAATTGTAGGGTTTTAAGTAGAATTGTAGGGCTTTAAGTTCATGTCCTTTTTTTTAAATCGGCAATAGCATGTCAGCAGTCCAGGTGTACTATGTTATACCTGCTTGATAGTAAGTTGAGAACTTGGGTTGAGGTAGCTGCTGATGAAAGTGAGGACGTCTTGGATGACCCTCTGGAATTTGTTAAAATTATTGAAAATCGTTTTGCAAAAAAAATGCAAACGGATTCTTTCTAATTTGTTCTATGATTCCTACAGGCAGCAGGGTCCAGCTAAAACCAAAATGTGCACCCCTTCAGTTGCTCATTGTCCTGGTCCTTTAGCTTCAGAGTCTCAGAAGTCCATTTCTGTAAATTTAGAACCACGTCATCTAAATTTTCCAGTTTCACTATTTAGGGGCCAGGAACCAGTTTCCTTAGCTTCACAGATTCAGTGTCAAGATCTTCCCGTTTCAGAATCCCTGCCATGCTCAGTGAAAAATTCAGAGCCCCTGTTTTGTGCAGCAGATGGCCCAGAAGGAAGTGTCTCAGTAATACAGACCTGCTCAGTGGATGGTTCAGAATTCCTGTCCTATTCAGCTGAGGACTCAGAAGTCCTGCTCAGTTCAGTAGGTGTTGCAGTAATACTGACCTGTGTAGTGGCTGTCTTAGAATTGCAGTCTAGTCTAGCTAATGTTGTTGACTCCCTGCCCAATACAGCAGCAGTCATGGAATCCCAGCCCTATCCAATGAATGCTTCAGAAGTCTTGCCCTGTACAATGGATTATTCAGAAACACTGTTCAGTGCAGCAGAAGCCAAAATATCCCTGCCCTGTCCAGTGAGTGTTTCAGAAGTCTTGCCCTGTATCATGAATTATTCAGACTCTATCCAGTGTAGCTGAACTCCCAGAATTCCTGCCCTGTCCAGTGAGTTCCTCAGTTTTGCCCTGTTCAGTGGATATTTCAGAACACCTGTCCTGTTTAGCAAATGACTCAGAAGTGCTGCCCAGTTCAATAGGTGTTGCTGTGGGTATGAGAGATTTCGGCGCGGGAGACTTGGGCGCAGAATACAGCCAGTATATGGCTGATCCTGCTGCTGCACAAGTCCTGGTCATGTTAAATACTATTCCCCCCTCCAGGCACCCATGAATGGTGGGGAATGAAATCATTCGGCTTCCAGCAATTACTGGAAGCCGAATTATTGTGTTTTAAAAGTAACTTCAACTCCGTCTTCTGATGGAGTTACTCCCTGTGAGCTGCTATAGCCGTAATTCCTATTATGGACTGTGGTGGTGCCGACTGCGCCCAAGTCTCCAGCGCTGGAATCACCATGTTTGGTTGCTGTAATACTGATCTGTTTAGTCCAATTTAGCACATTTTGAATCATGTCTAGTTCAGCGAATGTCACGAAGGCCCTGGCTAGTTCAGCAGATGTATCTGGGTCCCTGTTCAATTCAGTGGATATCTGAGTCTCTATTTGGGACAGTAGCCGTCTCAGAATCCCTGTCCAGTTCAGAGGATGTAACAGAGCACAGAGGCCCTGTCCAGTTCAGTGCAAATACTTGAATACCTGTCTTGTCAGAATCAGAATCAGAATCATTTTATTTCGCCAAGTACAACGGGGGTTGTACCCGGAATTATTTTTGGCACATACAGGGTCGGTGATGGTACAGCAAAAACGCAAGCAGTAATGTACATTACATTTTGTAGTGAGTACACAGTGCATGGAACATAATACTTAGTTACATAGTAGAAGGTCCTGAGGAGACATCCAGTGCTATGTGAGTGGAGCGCTACCTTCTCTGCAGCGCTCAACAGCTCTGCAGCTATTTGGATGCCCCCCAGAATACCGGGAAAAGAAGCGTAGAGAGATGTAGAGAATAGAAGTTTACAAGTGGACCCCGGAGAAGGACTGGAGGGGGTAATCCGCTGCCATATAAGGCACTCAAACGCTTTTGCAGCGATACTTGAATCAGATGCCCCCCAGTCCAACTCCGGGGAAGAGGGAGAGATACGAGAGAAGATGCAAGAGAAAAGGAAGGAAGATAAAGAGAAAGTGAGGACAGAGCAGAGAGAGAGGAGAGAGAAGAGAAAGGAGAGAGAGTGTCCCTGGGCATTGCCGTAACTGGCTAGTGGACTGGTTAAACGTCCCAGTGGCCGTCGGTGCAATTGGACAGTTTGCAAGCCTCATGTGCAACAATGGGGCTGCAGGCACAGTGGTGTTGGGGCTCGGGACTTCTGATAGCCCTTTTGTACCTGCGGTGGAGAGGCTCTGGCAGCGGTAGAGGAGAGCATGGGTCCATGCTGACTGAGGCCTAGTCAGCAGCCCCAGTATGGTGGCTTAAGAGTCCAACAATGGGCACAGGAGACCCAGCACGGTGGTGCAGCACAAAACGTCTGGCCCTGTTGTACCTGTGGAGGTGCTAGAGGTAAGACTCTGGTGGAGGGCATGGTTCCCGGAGACCATGCTGGGTAGCTTGAAGACTGGGACCAGTGCAGTGCGGGGATCAGCTGCCTACCGTGCCTATAGATGGGGCAGATGCTGGTCCTGTGCTGGTGCGTCAGAGTCCGGGGAGCCGGAGCAGCTCAGCTGATACACAAGGTAACGGCCTGGTCTTTGGAGCAGCTGAGAGCGGCGGCCTGATCAGCTGGTCAGCAGAGTACAGTGGCGGCCTGGTCTCCGGCTGCAGCCTCCGATCAGCTGAGAGTGGCGTTGGAGCAGCAGCTGATGTGAATGTCGTCCCTGGCAGCAGCACCTGGCAGTACCTGTTAGTACCTCCCAAAAAAATTTGTCACTGACCTTGTTCGAACCAGTGACTGGCAAATCTGGAAATTTCCATGAGCTCCATATGGGGTCTTGATAGATCACCATGTGAGCTTAAGGCGCATTCTAGTCTCTTCGGGTCTCTATAGATCTTCAAAGTGTTCTTGGAGATCTCTGAGGAATCTTGCCATGATATCTTGGAGATCTCTGAGGAATCTTGCCATGATATCTTGGACTTGTTCAACTGTGGATACTGTTTTGAAGGGAACGGTTCCAATGGGCACTGCTTTGAAGGTTTTGGTTTTGATGGGCATTGCCTTGAAGGTTACAGTTTCAAAGGTCATCACTCCAAAGATTTCGGGTTTAGTGGGCATCGCTCCGAAGGTTACAGTTCTGATGGGTTTGAAGATAGCAGTGCTGATGGGCATTGCTTTGAAGGTTCTGAGTCTGACTGTTACAGCCTTGTTATGACCAATTCTGGAATTTTGTTTTTTATGGCTACCCCGACCCTCATGATTTCTCAGTCAGATAAGTTTACGGGGTATACTGCACCTAATTTTTTGGCCTGGGTTGTCCAGAAAGGGGATGCCAGTGGAATCCACCATTAGAGGAGGGGGGGGGGGGGGGTACTGTCATCATCTCTTCTGTAGCATGTCTTATTGGTTACAGCTGAACTGCAACCAGGCAGTTCTGATTTCTTTGCATGCATACAGTTGCATAGTTTTGCTAGCATTCACAATAAGTGTCACTGCCATCTGCAATCACTCTGCAGTTTAGAGTAGCTCAGGAAGCTGTCAGGAATCCACCTATGGTTTGTTGCAGCTGACCTGCAGCCAGACAGTGCTGAATTCCCTGCACACATGTTGCTGCAAAATGTTGCTTGCATTTGTAAAGAGTGTCTTATCCATCTACAATCAGCCTGCAGTCTTTAATCAGAGTAACACAGGACTGAGTGATTACCATTCAGCTGTGTTGGAATTTGCATGCCTGCTCTCATTGGGTGATGTCCATATAAAAGCATCTTCCTTCCTTCCTTCACACTTGGCCTGTCTTAGCTTTCAGTTTTGTGATAGCTGTTGGCTGGGTCCTGTGCCTCATTGTGATTTACCTTGTCTTGCTTCCTTGTGGACGGTTGCTGTTCCTGCGTGGGCAAACAGCAAAGTCCTTCCAGTCCAGCTAGCCTGGACACAGCCATCACTATTGTAGTGATTGTCTAGCGCTCCAGCTAGTCCTGATCCTGTGGACGTGACTATAGCAGTGGTTGCTATTAGTTACGCTCCTTCTTCTTCTGTCTTGTTTGTACCTGTGTGGATGTTTGTCATCGCTGCGGTAGCAATTAGATTGGCAAACATTCCTTCCTATATGTCCTTGTCTTATTCAGTGTGGTGGACAATAGAAGCTCATAGCTGTGGTCGACTCTGAGCAATCATTCTGGTATTGTATTGTTTATTGTGGTGGTTATCAGAGCTCTGAACAACCTTACTCCCTGTCTCTAGTCTACTACTCCTGCTGTGATCTATGTTGTCTCCTCCACAATGCATCCTGCACTATTTCCTGATATCATCCAGTAAAGTTTATCTTTAGTGGGCTCTAGAAGTAATCTTGGCTTCCCGGCCTCAGGCTGTATATTTTGCGCGCTGAAACCCTGTGGGGGTAACAGTAGTCGGGTAGATGTACTAGTCTCCCGTTCATGCAGTGGCTTGGCGTATAAGTTAAAAGCGTGATATTAGATTGGGGTATAGAGACTGAAGAAAGACGAGATATACCAGGCCTTACAGGAACCTCCAAAAACTGGAGTTTTGCTTTTCTTACTATCCATGTTCTGAAATGTTGGGATCAGGTTCAGTCTTGCCTTAATGTGGCCCCGATTATTAGCTCCCTTACTCCTTTATTTGTCAATCCTCTTTTTCCAGCTGGGTTCTTGACCTCTCAGGTTTTTCAATTAACCAGATGTGACTGGCCTAGATTAAAAGCATCCTCTCCCACTGTGCCTGAGTCTCTTGATAATCAAATATAGCTTTTACAGCAGTTTAGAGGCTTCTTGAATATTTGCTATGTTAAAAGGCATACTAAGAGTAATTTTACAGACATAAAAATTTGTTATTCCTCCTCCGTAAAACCTACTCATAATTTTCTCAAACTTATGCCTTGATGAGTGCACATATAAGAGAGGACTTCCAGGATCTGGAAATTACAGTTCTCACTGCAGTAAGAGGATCAAGGATGTTCATTATAGCCTTAGCTATGGAACCCTGCAGTAAAGACAGTAAAGCTAGATCAGTATTTTTGAAATCTCCAACAGAGTTCAGAAGAATCAAGATATATACGATAGAGAGATGACAGACATCTATACCAGAGAGCCAGAATTTTAAAATACCTGGCTTTGGCTTGAGACCATGAATTAACTATTAAGGATGGATGAATTAATGGCCCTAGACACTGATTCAATTGATCCATATATCTCTACGTGATCTTGTTGGTTATACTTTAGAGATTCCCCAACTTTTCTCGCTATGCTCCAAAATGAACGTGAAGTTGATTTTTGTTAGATACTTCTGAGCCTAAACTCTTTATTAACTGACTCCCCTTCTATAGTTTATTTCCCTTGTTTCCATTCTGTTTGTTCTTCACTAAACTATTTTTTCAATGTTGTCTCCCTTTCCCTCATTTTCTTCCTTATAGCTACCCTGAGCCTCCTTTTATGGGCAGCAAATGAATAAATGTTAGATTTTTTTTATTGATTTCATTCGGGGCTTCTTCCTTTAATATCTGTAGGTGGTCAACATTACAACTTTTTTTGTATGTTTCTGTTCAAACATATTTGCTGTCAAAATGTATGTGTTGTCTAATATGTTTAAAAAAATGTAATAAGAAGAGATTGAGTGGGAACACCCTCCAAACACAGTATGGTTGGTGCAATAGATCTGCATTGAAAAAAAGCTAATTGGTCAGTATTATGAGCTAATTACCTTGGGTCATTTCTTTTTTTTTTTTTTTTTTCGGGGGAGGGGGGGGGGGCGGTGGCACCTCCTAACCTGTTGGTGAGGTTTATCAATTTTTTTAAAACAAAATCTCCCTTGCTTGCGGTGTCAGTTTAGGTACTCTATTGCACTGTACCTAATTGTTTTGAGTTTATTTTTCATCTGTCAGCAATTTCAAAATGCATGATCTGTCGAGAGATTTTCCTGTCTCAGTCTCTCCAGGCTGCTTTGACTCCAGCTGATGATGTATATGCAGGTCACCTACTGCCTGAAATGGATCAGCATTCACCATCATACTGCATGTTCACTTCTTTTTTCCTAGGTTCTATCAGAGCTACAGGATAGAAATACACTGCATTGTTCCTGGATTACCTGATGTGAGCCCTATATAAAGACCACATATATCCTATAATACATTTTCTTCCTGTCTCTTAACTCGCATTTCTCTCCCACAGTTTCCTTTCAATCAAAATGGAGCATTTAGATTTGCAGAAACCCTAGAGGGAATGCATTTATAGCTGAATAGAATCAGTAAAAATAAGTCATGTTCTGCCTTCTCAGGATGACTACAGAACTCCACATACAAAGGCCGTTTTAAAGTTTAATAATAGCAAGTCTATGCTCTGCATTAGACAGTATATTTGCATGGGGTTGTCTGTGTTTTGCATATCTTATACTGTATAATGTAAAGCCACCAGGTTACTTCACCATTTCAAATTCTGTACAGTGCATTTAATTTACAGTATTCATATTCATTCTCTGCTTGTCTGTTTTAACATGTGACAATTCTTGCACAAAGCAAAGTGCAACACAGATGAAGAATTGTATGACTTTTTCATTCTGCTGAAAATACGCTAGCAATTACACACATGCTAATATTTAATCTCTAGTGTTGAGATCACAGTATCAAGGTTTTGAGATTTGCAAAATCAAAAGAGGATTATGGGATTTTTATTTGTGCAGTCACTGTTTGGTGCCATTCATTTTAGCACTGTAGTAAAAAGTAGTGCAGTGTAGTATGGATGTTGACAAAAGTGATCAGTTACTTTTGCCCTTAAAGAGAACCCAAGGTGGGTTCTGACAACGCAATCCACATACAGAGGCTTGGTCTGCCTATACTGCCCAGCCTCTGTTGCGATTTCTAAGCCCCCACCCTGCGCTCTGCTATCCCCCATAAATCACAGCCGTGCTGTCGACATACAGCGTGTCACAGCGGGCTGTGTTTATCTCTGTACTGTCAGTCTGCTGCTTCCCCCGCCTCCTGCAGAGCTCCGGTCCCCGCCCGCGTCCCTTCCCTCCCCGCTGATTGGAGGGAAGGGACGCGGGTGGGATCGGTGCTATGCAGGGGGCGGGGGAAGCACGCAGAGTGACAGTACAGATGTAAACACAGCCCGCACAGCTGTGATTTATGGGGGATTGCAGAGCGCGGGGGGAACTTAGGGGGGATTGGGATAGCAACAGAGGCTGGGCTGTATAGGCAGACCCAGCCTCTGTATGTGGATTGCAATGTCAGAACCCCACCTCAGGTTCTCTTTAAAGGACAACCGAGGTGACATGATGAGATGGACATGTGTATGCACCGTGACAAGCACACAAATGACTGTGCTGTGTTCCTTTTTTTTCCTTTCTATGCCTGAAAATGTTAAAAATCAGGTATGCAAGTAACAGTCTCTGTCCGGGACGGGACTGGGATTGGACTATAGCATAACCCTCACTGATAATTACAGCTATAAAACATGTTATTGTCAGTAAATGGCTTCTGTGAGCAGGAAAAGGATAACAAGTGTCAATAGTTAATACATTTGAGCAGTGGCATACTTTAATGAAGGTGTCATTGAGCAGAGACAATGAAACAGTAAAAACTTAAAAACTAGATTCAAATATAAAATAAAACTGTGGGATATCTAAAAAATAGTCATTTTAGGAGTAGGATAGATACTATTGTTTTTCTCATCAGTTTATTTTCACCTCGGATGTCATTAAATAAGATGTAATTCCCCCCACAATCTAGCTACCACTTAACATAGAATATTATTTCTCACACTATGCCCTCAGCAGCACCTAGCCCTCATCACTTTTCATTGCTTGCAAGAAATAAAGAACTAGGACAACTACAACATCAATATGGAATGTAAAAAAAGGCAACCACAACTTGTTTTATACTGCATAAAACCGAAAATGTTTAAAGATCATTAGATTTCAAGCATATCATATGCTCTATTAAACCTAGTAAGCATACCGTAGGCAATCGTATCCAATATAAATAGACACACCAAAGATACACTTTGAACAATGGCCTATACTAGCTAACTAACAGTAAAATGAACAGTAATGACTATGCATGTAGCAATCAAGAACAACTATGTGCCTAGGATAACCACTAGCAGCCAGTGCTGATGGCAGGTAGCGTGGCAGATAAGAGTGATGTCATCAAAAAATTGTATTCTCTTGTAGGTCAAAGAGATACTTAAAACACTGGTTGCAAGGTGAAAATCTACTACTGTACAATATGAACAACTGCAAAATTGTTCAGCTGTAAGCTACTACAGTAGAGTCTGTTATCTGACACCAATGAGGATTGGCTGATGCTTTCTGTTTGCTTAAGACCAGTGATGCTCATCTGAGCTAGGATATCCGAGCTACTCGGATATCCTAGCTCTTTTTTCACTATTCGAGCTCGAATACCGAACTCGAATAGTATTAGCTATCCGGGCTGTGCTATCCGAGCGCACTCGGATAGCAAGCAGCTATCTGGAGATATCCTAGCTATCCGAGCTCGGATAGCGCCACGAGCTCGGATAGCGTCACGGCAGACGTCACCTCAAGTCCTCACAAGCGAATCAGAGGTCTCCCAGCCCTCTGACTGCAGCCAATCACAGAGGGGGAGCCTGGCCAAGCCCCCCTCTATAAATAGCGGGCGCCATCTTGCCTCACTCATCCTGCTTGCGACTTACTGACTGATTGTACTGAGAGAACTGCTCCAGTGCTTTTTGTCTGTGTGCAAGTGCATTGCTATTTTTCTAAACCTAGCGTTTTTACACTCCAACACTTGATCTTCAACTGTATTGCTTTGTATTGTAGATAGATTGTATTTTAGGCAGTTTAGTTTGTGTGATTAGGGACTAGGGAGGGAGACTGTCACTGGTGCTGCTGCAGACCTGCAGCCAGCAGCTAGGCCCTGTGCCTAGGCAAGGCAGCCTGCCCTGCTCTGTGGTCTAGTCTCTACCCTACCTGTGCTCTCAATTGTCCTACTCTACTCCTGTACTACTACTTCTGTGTTAGATAGATTATTGTACTATTTTGTAGTTAGCAAGGCCCAGCTTTACTGCTATACCTGTCCTGCTGTATCTGCTCTCAGTAATCTAGTCACACCTGTTGTACTATTTAGCTCGATTCTTCTATTGTTTAGTTAGTAGTACTGTGTGTACTCACTGTACTGTAGTCTGTGTTTAGGGACCGTCAGTCAGCGTCAGCTAGGGTCTTAGTGTGCGCAGTGCGCACTCTCTCATTAGCGCTACACTGATCTCTGCTGTAGAGTACAGTACACCTGTCCGTCACCTCACACACCCACCACCACCAGTCCCACCCCATTAAAGTACCCCACTTGTCCCACCCGCCTTTACATACATAAGTTTTTTTTTTTTCATTTGTATAATAAAAATATACAATGTCTGGAACTGGCAGCCGCGGTTTGGGCAGGGGCAGCAAGGGCATTGGCAAGAGAGGAGGTCGTGGGCGTGGCAGCCGCGCCACCACCATGCGCAGTTCTGCGTCTGCACCAGTGGCTATTCCGCCATTAGCCACTGGCCGTGGACGCCTTGGCCGCCCAACAGCTGGGAGTCACGCTGCAGAGACACAGCAGCAGCGTGTGGCGCACATGTTCCACCGCCAGGTCGTAGCCGTCCTATTGAGGAGAAGGACGCAGACGCTGTGGTGGAACTGATGGTGGATGAGCAGACCACCATTAGCTCTGGAACCGAGTCCTCCACCCCCGCCACCACTCCTGTTCGCAAAAGCAGCAGCAGCCGCCCAGCACTGCCTGGGGAGGAGGAGTGCAGTTCTCCAGCCCCAGCGGGTGACACCAGCACCCTGTCACTCTTATGGATCCCAAGCACAGAGAAGGTATGGAGTGCTGTTGCGGAAGAATTGGCAGAGGAAGGAATGCTCATGGGCACTTTGGGGGATGATGCTTTGGACAGTCAGACAGTGGTGACTGTCCATCCGCCCATGCATGCAGAAGGGGAGTTTGGGGGATCCCAGCAGGACATGTTTGCGGAGGGGGAGGATGATGATGACAGGGTGCAGGACAAAGACTGGGTGCCATGTCCTGGGAGTGGGGATGTCATCAGCTCTGAGGAGGAGGAGGATGCGTCTGCGGGCCTTGCTAGAAGGATCAGCATTGCAGGCATGGGCAGGATCACAAGTGGGCGTGGTATGCAGGCCACACAGCGTGCTGATCAGGAGACGAGTTCTGCCAGTGCCACCACCAGCCGCACCAAGAACCCCCCCCCAACCACCACAGGGAGACCAGCGGCAGCAGCACCTTCCAGCCGAAGGGGCAACTTCACCTCCCCAATATGGAATTTTTTCACCCTTCCATATTTGGAGTGCAAGTATGCCACCTGCAACCAGTGCCGCAAGCAGCTCAGCAGAGGGAAGGAGCCCTCTGCGTTTGGTACCACCTCTCTGGTCAACCACCTTGCAGGGAAACACTTTCACGAGCATGAGGAGTTTGTGAAGTTGAAGGAAGCTGGCAGTGGCAGACCAGTCATCACTGCGAAGCCGTCGGCAGCAGGAGTGCGTCAGCAACGCACTGCTCCTCCTCCCTCTGCAACTCCTGCTGCCGACACTGAGGCCTGTTCTGGCAGCCAGTCCTCAGTGGCCTCCTCTGCTCCCTCCACTGCTTCCCGTGCCAGCAAAAGGCCTCGCCAGACCCTGCTCAGCGACACCTTCCAGGGGGTGGTCAGGGTTCTGCCTCCCAGCAGCCGTCGCGTGCGTCAGCTGAACGGCTTGCTGGCACGGGCCATGTGCTCCCAACTCCTGCCTTATTCCCTTGTGCAGGAGGGGAGCGACATGCGTGCGGTCCTGATGTGTGCAGCCCCCGATTGGCCAATCCCCAGCCGACATTATTTTGCACGCATGGCCATCCCTGCACTTCACCGCTCTGTGATGGCCAATGTCGGGAGAGGGCTGGAGTCAACTGGTCCACGTCACCATGGACTCGTGGAGCAGCCGGTTTGGGACAGGCTGCTATCTGTCCTTCACCACGCATTGGGTCAGCTTGGTGGAAGGGGGCGAGGAGGGGGAGCAGCATCGGCCGGCACTGTCAGAGCAGCAGCAGCAGCACCAACAACGCAGTGGGTGGTGCCACCATGCAGGGTCAGCGGAACAGCAGCAGGTTCCTCTGATCCGCTTCCATCCTCCGGCACACCAGCCCAAACCCTCCGCCTCAGCAGCAGCTTGAAGCCTCGCCACTGCCAAGCGCTGCTGGAATTTGTCAGCCTAGGGAAGACCAAACTGACGGCGAACCACGTCCTGGCCAAACTCCGAGAGCAGGAGAGGAATTGGCTGACCCCCAGAGGCCTCAGAGTCGGTGGTGTCCGACAATGGGGCAAACCTGGTTGCTGCAATCAGCAGGGGAGACCTGACCCACATCCCCTGCCTGGCGCACGTCCTAAACCTGGTAGTCCAAAAGTTCTTGCGGACCTACCAGGGGATGGACCGACTCCTTGAGGCGGCAAGGAAGGTTGTGCGTCACTTCCGGCACTCGCCTGCAGCCGTGGCGAGCCTGGAAGAGGTGCAGAAGGAGCTGCACCTGCCACAGCACCGGCTCATGCTCGATGTTCCAACTCGCTGGAACTCCACCCTGGCGATGTTGGAGCGTCTGGTTGAACAGAGGCAGGCTGTCAGCCAGTATGTTGCACGAGCAACAGTTGCCTCCATCACTGCAACTGGGCGTGCCGCCACCAACCTCCCGTCCATCTCCACGGAGGACTGGGGGCACATGCAGCAGGTGTGCTCAGTCCTGGCACCCTTCCTGCAGGCCACCAACATGGTGAGCAGGGACCATGCAATGGTGTGCGAGTGGGTGCCCATGGTGTGTGTGCTAGACATGGCCCTGTATGCACTGCTGGAAGAGGGAGCGGCAGCCTTGGACCAGCAGGAGCTGCAGGCAGCTTCACAGGCCACCTCTGAGGAGGAGGGCTCAGAGTTGGTGGAGGTCCCTGACCTTGCTGCTGATGAGGGGGAGCAGCAGAGCGCAGCTGGACTGGCGCGGGGGTGGAGAGAGGATGAGGTGGAGGGGGCAGAGGAAGAGGAGGACAGCACTCTCGGCTCTGGGGATGCCGATGATGTGCCAACAGACGTGGCCAGACTTCCCAATGGCAGCGCACATGCTGAGGTGCCTGCGCAAGGACCCAAGGGTGATCCAGATGAAGCAGAGGGAGGACATCTGGATCTGCATGATGCTGGACCCACGTCTGAAGGGGAAGCTCAGCCAGTTCCTGCCTGCAGGAGGAGACCGTGCGCAACAAATGAGGGATTTGCTACTGTCCCTTGTTGAGCGCTTGCAGGAAGCCTTCCCTGAGTCATCCACCCCCACTGTCCAGCCAGCACAGAGGCAGCAGCAGGTGCCTGCATCCACCAGCAGCAAGCGCACGCGCACCACAGACCTGCTGTCTCTTACCCAAGAGCCCTACATGAGTGTAGAGCTGCCAAGGACTAGAGGAGGTGCCTGCAGCAGCATCCTTCTCCAGTCACAGGCAGTGCTTGACCCGCATGGTGGCTGACTACATGAGGTCCTTCAGCGGGCTTGACAGCGTGGCCCCTGTTGATCCCATGGAGTATTGGGTCAAGCACCTGCCGATGTGGAGCGAGCTTGCGCAGTACGCCCTGGAAGTGCTCTCCTGCCCAGTGCCTCAGTGCAGCCGGTGGAGTCCTCACTGAGAAGCGATCTCGTCTGTCTCACAAGTCTGTGGACAGACTGACGTTTCTCAAAATGAACCAGGCTTGGGTGGAAGGCGAATTCATGGCCCCTGTTGTCGGCGAGAGGGGGACATGAAGTGACGACACACACAC
Source organism: Hyperolius riggenbachi (assembly GCF_040937935.1). NCBI lineage: Eukaryota > Metazoa > Chordata > Amphibia > Anura > Hyperoliidae > Hyperolius > Hyperolius riggenbachi. Next base: position 159,372,171 of record NC_090650.1, on the reverse strand, counting down.
ATACACCTGCTGCTGCTGCTGTTGTATTTCATCCTGCTGTCTGTGTCTCCACTGCCAGGGAACACATTACAAGGTGCTGCTGCCTATGCAACACCAGCTATTACACTCAAAAATAGCTGCATTCAATTTGAAAAATAAATAAATTGTAATTTAAGTGTCCGGGTTGAAAACTGTGCTGTCCCAATTGTGTATTGGTATCAAACGCAGATAGAACAGAGGCGCCAAAAAGAGTAAAAACACTATTATTTAAAAACAGTAAAAAGAGGGAAGGTAAGGTGGACTTACCTCCCTCTAGCAGTGGACAACAAAACTCTGAGGTAGAGTAGAACGCATTTATTAAACAGTGTAACTCCTAAAGATGCAACGCGTTTCGCGGGCCACAGCACCGCTTCCTCAGGCTATACAGGAGTTCAAAAAAGCTGTATCCAATCCAAGTATTGAATGAGCAGAGGCGCTCATTTAATACTTTTTACTGTTTTTAAATAATAGTGTTTTTACTCTTTTTGGCGCCTCTGTTCTATCTGCGTTTGATACATATTACTTATCCACCCTTGGTGGAGGGGTACGCCCCCTTTTTTCTCCTGTCTACAGAGAGCGACTTTTATACCCGAGTGGGGTCGGGTACCAATTCTCCCCACCTGCCTTTCAAGTGGTTGCCTGCTGGTGACCCTTTTTTGTGAGTATAATTCTGCACGACCTATCTAGACAGATTTTCTCTGTTAAAACTATACTGCACTATTGGGCTCTCGGTGCCCTGTTTTTTCTTTTGTTTTACAATTGTGTATTGGACACAATGTGGGCTTCACGACCGCTGTATGGAACCTCATGCTGTTCATTTACGGCCCTGGAACCACCGCTAGGACCCAGGGCCTATTATGTCTCGCTGCCTGCCCTCCTGCCTGCTGCCTGCTGCCAGTCTGCCACACACTCATCCTCCTCACGCTGCCTGCTGTTGTATTTACTCCTGCTGTCTGTTTCCACTGCCAGGGAACACATTACAAGGTGCTGCTGCCCATGCACCACCAGCTATTACGCTCAACAATAGCTGCATTATTTAAAAAAAAAAAATTGTAATTAATTTAGAGGTGTCTGGGTTGAAAACTGTGCTGTCCCAATTGTGTATTGGACTCAATGTGGGCTTCACGACCGCTGTCTGGAACCTCATGCTGTTCATTTACGGCCCTGGAACCACCGCTAGGAACCAGGGCCTACTATGTCTCGCTGCCTGCCCTCCTGCCAAATGCCAGTCTGCCACACACTTATCCTCCTCACGCTGCCTGCTGTTATATTTCCTCCTGCTGTCTGTGTCTCCTCTCCACTGCCAGGGAACACATTACAAGGTGCTGCTGCCCATGCGCCACCAGCTATTACGCTCAACAATAGCCTGCAACTACTTCCTCCTCCTGCTGATGTCTGTGTTTTACCACCGCCAGGGTACACAGAAAAGGGCGCTGTGGCTTGCAATGTGCCACTACCTACCTATTATGCCATCAACACAAATATAACTATGGTGTTATTAAAATAAAATATTTCCACAAATGAAGTAAAAAAATTACAAAAGGGAGAAGGAGTAGTAGTAGTAGTAGTTGTTCACAGTGAATGATACCACTCTAACCCTATACATATCATGGAGCTGCAGGAAAAGCCCTATTCCAGGTGTAGTCAGTTGCAAGTAATGTAACAAATCTGCAGCTTTCCAAAGGTTCCAATAACATTTTCTACTTTATTGAATCACAAGACAGGAAAGACAAAATGGCTGACACATTTAAGACAACAATGTGTTTTTATTTATAGCCTGACATAGATCTGAACAAACAGGATGTACAGTATATACATGTTTAAAAAACCCTCCCGCAACCCTCTAATTTTGTTTCATCAGTCCACAGAACACTATCTTAAAACGTTTTTGGTGGTGTTATGTGGACTGATGAAACAAAATTAGAACTGTCTGGGCCTATGGATCAACGCTATGTTTGGAGGAGGAAGAACAAGGCCTATGAAGAAAAGAACACATTGCCTACTGTGAAGCATGGGGGGTCAGTCATGCTTTGGGGCTGTTTTGCTTCTGCAGGTACAGGGAAGCTTCAGCGTGTGAAAGGTACCATGAATTCTCTTCAGTACCCGGAGATATTGAATGAAAATGTGATGCAGTCCGTCACAAACCTGAGGCTTGGGAGACGTTGGACCTTTCAACAGGACAATGATCCTAAGCATACCTCCAAGTCCACTAAAGCATGGTTGCAGATTAACCACTTGAGGACCTAGGGCTTTCTACCCCTTAAGGACCGGCCACTTTTTTTTCCATTCAGACCACTGCAGCTTTCACGGTTTATTGCTCGCTCATACAACCTACCACCTAAATGAATTTTGGCTCCTTTTCTTGTCACTAATAAAGCTTTCTTTTGGTGCTATTTGATTGCTCCTGCAATTTTTACTTTTTATTATATTCATCAAAAAAGACATGAATTTTGGCAAAAAAATGATTTTTTTTAACTTTCTGTGCTGACATCTTTCAAATAAAGTAAAATTTCTGTATACATGCAGCGCGAAAAATGTGGACAAACATGTCTTGGATAAAAAAAAACCATTCAGTGTATATTTATTGGTTTCGGGTAAAAGTTATAGCGTTTACAAACTATGGTGCAAAAAGTGAATTTTCCCATTTTCAAGCATCTATGACTTTTCTGACCCCCTGTCATGTTTCATGAGGGGCTAGAATTCCAAGATAGTATAAATATCCCCCAAATGACCCCATTTTGGAAAGAAGACATCCCAAAGTATTCACTGAGAGGCATAGTGAGTTCATAGAAGATATTATTTTTTGTCACAAGTAAGCGGAAAATGACACTTTGTGACAAAAAAAAAAAAAAAAAGTTTCCATTTCTTCTAACTTGCGACAAAAAAAAATGAAATCTGCCACGGACTCACCATGCCCCTCTCTGAATACCTTGAAGGGTCTACTTTCCAAAATGGGGTCATTTGTGGGGTGTGTTTACTGTCCTGACATTTTGGGGGTGCTAAATTGTAAGCACCCCTGTAAAGCCTAAAGGTGCCTAAAGAAGACACCCCAAGGTATTCCGTTAGGAGTATGGTGAGTTCATAGATTTTATTTTTTGTCACAAGTTAGCGGAAAATGACACTTTGTGAAAAAACACAATTAAAATCAATTTCCGCTAACTTGTGACAAAAAATAAAATCTTCTATGAACTCGCTATACTACTAACGGAATACCTTGGGGTGTCTTCTTTGTAAAATGGGGTCATTTGTGGGGTTCCTATACTGCCCTGGCATTTTAGGAGTCCTAAACCGTGAGGAGTAGTCTTGAAACGAAATTTCTCAAAATGACCTGTGAAATCCTAAAGGTACTCATTGGACTTTGGGCCCTTTAGCGCAGTTAGGGTGCAAAAAAGTGCCACACATGTGGTATCGCCGTACTCGGGAGAAGTAGTACAATGTGTTTTGGGGTGTATTTTTACACATACCCATGCTGGGTGGGAGAAATACCTCTGTAAATGGACAATTGTGTGTAAAAAAATCAAGATTGTCATGTACAGAGGTATTTCTCCCACCCAGCATGGGTAGGTGTAAAAATACACCCCAAAACACATTATACTACTTCTCCCGAGTACGGCAATACCACATGTGTGGCACTTTTTTGCACCCTAACTGCGCTAAGGGGCCCAGAGTCCAATGAGTACCTTAAGGCTTTACAGGGGTGCTCAAAATTTAGCACCCCGCCCACTTGCCAGGACAGTTAACAAACCCCACAAATGACCCCATTTTGGAAAGAATACACAACAAGGTATTCCATGAGGGGAATGGTGAGGTCATTGAAAATTTTTATTTTTTGTCACAAGTTAACGGAAAATGACACTTTGTTAAAAAAAAAATCTGTTAACTTGTGACAAAAACTAAAATCTTTTATGAACTCACCGTGCACCTCACATAATACTTTAGGGTGTCCTCTTTCCAAAATGGGGTCATTTGTGGAGTCTGTCCTGGCATTTTAGGGTCTCTGCAATCATTACATGTATGGCCAGTATTAGGAGTTTCTGCTATACTCCTTATATTGGGTATACAAGTAATGCACTCTGGGCTGAAAGGAAAAATGAACGGCAAACATACCTTGCTCCACATCAATGGCAGATCTTCCTCCACATCAATGGCAGTAATAACCTCAGGAGAGAGACACCCCGTGCCACCCTGCACTCAGGGTGAGCCACCAACTTATGTGACTGGGCCTCAGAACTTTAGTATACAGCATTATGCCTGTAGGGTACAGCAATATGCCTGCCAATAGAGATGACTCTGTGTGGCATTAAAGCATCATCATAGGCCCAAATCACATATAAACCGGGGGTGTCCACACTCAAGGGAAATTCAAACATGCCGTCTTATATCGCCAACCCAGGACAGATCAGCAATATCAAGCATGGAAACCGATCCTTCTTCTGACTTTTATGCTTACCCGTTTTTTTTGGTTTTCAATCTCACCTCTCCTCCACCTCGGGACAATGTGCGAAAGACCACTGAGTGTGTGCCTACTCCTATGTCTGGAGTTCCCTAGGTTCTAATAGTGTACCTGCTCGTGGTACCTCTCAAAGCACTCCCCTATGCATAGGCCAGGCTGGTCAGGACAGCGGGGACAATAAAAACTGGTGTCATTCCTTCTTCCAGTCCTGCTGCAGACACGACAACGTTTTCTTCGGATGCGTTGACCTGGGGCACACGGAATCTGATAGGCGTAATGCCTTCCATGCAGTCGGCTAGTTGCATCTGGGGGGGGCTGGCACCTCCTGGATACAGGATGTCCAGAATGATCTGTTCCTGAAATTGGAGGAAAGATCCAGTTCTCCCAGCCTTACTGTAGAGAACAAAGCTGTTGTAAACTGCCAATTGAATCAGATAAAGACACTTTCTTATACCAGCGTCTTGTTTTCCGGGTAATTAAATAGGGCGCTAACCTCTGGTCATTGAAGTCCACCCCTCCCATGTTGACATTATATTCGTGGACGACAAGGGGCTTTTCAATTACCTTAGTTGCCCGTTGAATTTGGACTGTCGTGTCTGTGTGAATGGTGGACAGAAAGTAAACGTCCCTCTTGTCCCTCCATTTCACCGCGAGCAGGTCTTCAGTACGCAAGGCGGCCCTCTGCCCCCGTTCAAGTCTGGTGGTAACGAGCCGTTGGGGGAAGCCCTGGCGACTAGGCCGCGCAGTGCCACAGCATCGGATTCCTTCTAACTTTAAGTGCTGATAGAGGGCCACACTTGTGTAATAGTTGTCCACAAAAAGATGGTACCCCTTCTGGAACAAGGGTGACACCAAGTCCCACACAACCTTTCCACTGCTCCCCAGGTAGTCAGGGCATCCGACCGGCTCCAATTTTGAGTCTTTTCCCTCATAGACCCTAAAATGACATGTATAGCCTGTGGCCCTTTCACAGAGCTTATACAGTTTCACCCCATACCGGGCGCGCTTGCTTGGGATGTACTGTTTGATGCCAAGGCGCCCGGTAAAGCGTAAGAGGGACTCGTCTACGCAGATGTTCTGTTCAGGGATATAAGCATCTGCAAATGTTGAGGACAGGTGGTCTATGAGGGGCCGAATTTTGTGGAGCCGGTCATAAGCAGGGTCTCCCCTTTCATGACAGGTTTCGTCGTCGTTGTAGTGCAGGAAGCTCAGGATGGACTCAAATCGTGTCCTGGACATGGCAGCAGGGTACAAGGGAACATGATGTACTGGGTTCGTAGACCAATACGACCGCAATACATTCTGTTTCATTAGTCCCAAGTGAAGGATAAGGGCCAAAAAGATTTTAATGTCGGAAACTTGGACTGGTTTCCACCCGAAAGGCTGGGCATACATGCTCTCCGGGTGCTCGGTGATGAATTGTGTGGCTTTACGGTTGGTCTCAACCACAATTAAGTCCAAGAGAACCTGGGTGATGAACAGCTGCAAAAAGTCTAGGGCCGTTCCTAGATGAGCTGTCGCCACCTGGACTCCAGACTGGGCGGTGAAAGGGGGCACTACGGGTGCGGCGGAATCAGGGGATTGCCAATCTGGTTGTGCCAGCACCTCTGGGAGTCTATGGGTACTACGGGCCCGTCTTCTTCTTGGTGGCTGCGACGGGGGTACTACTGCACTTGCCACCATACCAGTTTCAACTTCCATGCTGACGCTCACCACTTCGCCAGGGTCTACAGAAGTACTGGTACCAAGTCCAGGAGATGCTGCGCTGCTGGTGCCTGCCTCACCAAGAAAACTATCAACAGCGCTAGCACCACCCTGCTGCCCTTGAGGCGGATCCTGCGCCACCTGCGGTCTAACGACTTGGGGTCTGGTACACCTGGCTCTAGCCGGGACCATAGCCTCGTCATCACTTTCGGTCAGGGAACCACTGCTTTCTACAGGTTCAAATTCGGACCCGGAAGATTCAACGGATGATTCTTCCCAAAAGAACTCATCCGACTGGTCCATGTACCTGTATACCTCGTCATCGGAAAGCCCCCTTCTTGCCATTGTGGATTGCTAAATTTATAGGGTTTTCCTCCGAGACTACCCAGAAAAAAAGAGCACCTACCTAGCAAAAAGAGAGTTTTTGAGAGGTATTGGGGTTGGTGGGAAGTGGGGTCTCAGAGGCAATCAAACAATCACGGGGCAATCAAATACAATTACAGCACAATCGACTCCAATCACAGCACAAGCAAATCTGATGCACTCGGAAGGTGGTGGTTGGGTGTGGTGGGGGGGGGAGGGTGGGGTTGGGTGTTGTGGGGGGGGAGTGTTGGGTGTGGTGGGGGGGAGGGTGGGGTTGGGTGTGGTGGGAAGTGGGGTCTCAGAGGCAATCAAACAATCACGGGACAATCGAAGCCGATCACGGGACAATCAAATACAATCGCAGCACAATCGAATACAAGCGTAGCACAATCAAATCTGATGCACTCGGAAGGTGATGGGGGGTGGGGATGGGGTGGGGGTTGGTGGGAAGTGGGGTCTCAGAGGCAATCAAACAATCACGGGACAATCGAAGCCGATCACGGGACAATCAAATACAATCGCAGCACAATCGAATACAAGCGCAGCACAATCAAATCTGATGCACTCAGAAGGTGATGGGGGGTGGGGGTTGGTGGGGTCTCAGAGGCAATCAAACAATCACGGGACAATCGAAGCAGATCACGGGACAATCAAATACAATCGCAGCACAATCGAATACAAGCACAGCACAATCAAATCTGATGCACTCGGAAGGTGATGGGGGTGGGGGTGGTGGTGGGGTGGGGGTTGGTGGGAAGTGGGGTCTTAGAGGCAATCAAACAATCACGGGACAATCGAAGCAGATCACGGGACAATCAAATACAATCGCAGCACAATCGAATACAAGCGCAGCACAATCGATACAATCACAGCACAGTCAAATACAATGCACTTGGACGATGATTAGGGGGGGGTCTGAGGGCGATTTGAGGGGGTGGGGGGTTGATCAGGAGCCCACACGGGGCAGACTGAGTCCTGATCTGATGAGAGGCAGACACAGGGGGTTACTGATCGCAGATCAGTTAGTGATCGCTGGGGAGGACAGATGTAAACAAACAGCAGGGGATGTAATCAGGAGGGGGGTATGAGGGCAATCGAGGGACTGGGCAGGTGATCGGTTACCCCCGCGGGGCAGTTAGGGTCTGCTCTGATGGGTGGGGGTGCTGAGGGGTGATGGACAGGTGATAGACAGGTGATCAGAGGGGGATCAGGGGGTAAGGTAGCTGTATACAGATGTATACAGTATACAGGGGGGTAGTCTGGGATGGGGTCTGGGGGTGATCTAAAGGTAGGGGGGGGGGATCAGGGGTGACTAGGAGGCAGTTAGGGACCTAAACTAAGGGGCAGCGTCGCTAGTTAGTGGCAGGTGGGGGGGCTGGTGATCAGGGGGGCTGTTAGGCAAAAAAACGCTGTGTGTTGTCTACTTACAAAGTGCTTCCTCCTCGCTGGTGGTCTCTGCAACAATGAGACCACGAGGCGAGGAGGAAGCACGTATAAGGCACTTTGTTTACCTAACAAAGTGCCTTATACATTCTGATTGGCTATTGTTACGGATTCCTCCGCTCGCCGGCTCTGCTAAGTGGCCGGCGAGCAGAGGCAAAATGCCGGGCTTCCGACTCCCGGCGGAGGATCGCGTCACGGATGACGCGATCGCTCCGCCCATGCCCCTACAAGGACCTTGCGGGGTGCACTTCCCGGCCGCCATTTGTATATACGGCGGTCGGGAAGTGGTTAAAGGCTGGAAAATTTTGGAGTCGCCATCACAGTCACCAGAATTAAATCCGAATGAGAACCTCTGGTGGGACTTAAAGAAAGCAGTTGCAGCGCGCAAGCCTAAGAATGTGACTGAACTGGAGGCTTTTGCCCATGAAGAATGGGCTAAGATACTCGTAGATCGCTGCAAGACACTTGTGTCAAGCTATTCTTCACATTTAAAAGCTGTTATTAATGGAAAAGGATGTTGTACGAAGTACTAAGAATGAATGTTGCTTGGGGGTTGAATAAAACTGATAATGATGTGAGCACAGAAAAGACATTTGTGGTTATTTCATTATAAATGTTATGTTATATTTTTCTGACTTACAAGTGCCTCTTTGATTCAATTGTAAACAAGATGACTGAAATGATCAAAATCAATGTCAAACTGGCCAAAACACTCAATTTGAATAATTTTGAACACAACTGTAAGGCACATCAGTCGTACTAACTGTCACGGAACAGCCGTGAGAAACGCAGGCGAATCGGAAGATTCGCAGTCGAGTCTCTGATTTCCTGGTTCGGTTTGTGCAGTCATGGCAAGCGATCAGAGACTGACATTCATGGTTTTTTAAAAGACAGGGTTTTTTTCGTCCCTTTACCAGCTGGCAGGAAACCTGGCCCTGTGACTTGCTAATTAAGCCAGAGGTGTAAAACTCAGAGGTTGTTCAAGCTGATCTCACACTCAGATGTTAATTAACACACCAGGAGTCTTTTCAGAGCCAAGGAAGATAATCCCAGCAGGAGATCAGACTACCCAGCCAAAGTGTCTCCATGGTTTAAAGTTATGATGCATGTGATGTATGATTTCTGCTTATTAAAGGAAAACCGAGTATCACCCAGAGGTGGGAGTAGTGTATTCGGATTCGTTAAAATTAGACCAACGTCTTGGTATACAAATCATAATCATACCTCGTTCGGTTAAGGAGTTATGGACCCCCCGGTAACCATACGCCCTAACACCCGCATCCAAGGTATCATATTAATCGGTAGGTTCTGGGGATCGATAATAGGTAGGTCGGCCTAGAGAAAATGTCAGGATTATGGGGCTTGTGAAACGCCCTGCCCAGATGTGATTACCATAGTCCGGCCCGGGGGCTGACTCTGGAAGCCCGCCTCTGAACGCAGCTCCATTAAAAGTAAATGAGCTGCCCGGGCAAATTAGTCGTCCAAATTCCATCTTCACGAGAGCACGCTGCTAGCCAGGGGACCATGTGGTTAGCGGCCATTTTGTCTGAACTGAACAAAGGAACTTTGCTCTTGAACTGAAACCAGGTACAAGTTTCCCAGAAAGGACATATTTCCACAAACTAAGTATTTTTTCCCTTTTTATTTTTCATACTCGCTATGAATGTTTCCATAATTTTTGATTTTAATAATATTCTGTATATATTAATTATTTATATTGCATTTCAATAAACCGACGCTATCGTCAGTTGTTTGTCCAGCTACCCTATTATTCAGCCACACACAGAACCTGAACCCGGGACGCTACTATTGTCGCTAGCTAGACAGAATAGAGTGTGTTTAACCGGTTTTATTTACAGGTCTAGGCTCAGCCAGTCAGTGGGTGCCTCTGTCCCATGATAACAGAGGTGGTGGCAGTTATACCCTGAAATAGTGTGTAACTTGTAATTACCGCAACTCACAGGCTCCCTTCTAGTCGGTCTGCTGCCAAAATTCCAGCGGTTTCTGCGCACTGATCGCGACCACAGCTTGCATGGTCTGTGTGCTTAAACCGATTGGAAGGTATTCGGCGTTCCGGCCACTAGGGGCCCTGTGACACTAACCTTGTCCCTGTTAAAGTTTATTTACTTGTATGTTTTACACTGGCGTGATTATTTATCACTTTATGTACTGTACATGGCATGCTTGTTATGTTACATTGTTAAAATGTTAAAACAAATAAAACCTATCTACTTACCTTGATCTTCCTCCAGCCCCCGGAAGCCTATGTGTCCCTTGTCGCAGGTTCGCTCCAAGATGGTCTCCTGGTATCCCCTCCATAGCAGCGCCGACCCGGCAAAGGAGTGTTCTGCGCAAGTGCAATACTTCTGCGTGTGCGCAGAATGCTCCCAGCCACGGGGTTGCACGGAGGCTCGCATGCACAGAGCCAAGTCAATGGCTGCTATGGAGGGGACCCTGGGAGCACGGCTTGGTGCGGAGCTGCGGCGAGGGACATATAGGCTTTTAGGGGCTGGAGGAAGCCCCAGATAATGGTAGATCTGATTTTTTTTTTTACTATTGTCTAATGTTTACTTTAAGTGAAAATAAACTGATGAGATAAATAAATGTATGTATCCTCCTACTTCTGAAAATGACTTTTAGATATCCCACAGTTTTATGTTATGTTTAACCCTCCTGGCGGTTAATTGTTCTGCAGCTGCGCGGCTGCAGGAGGTTTTTTAAGCCTAATTTTTTTCTTTTTATCATGTAGCTAGCCTAGCGCTAGCTACATGATTCCCCCTCCCTGCGGCCTCCCTCCCCACCCCTCCGATCACCGCCGGCGATCAAGCCCATCCGGAAACCCCGTTCTAAACGGGATTTCCTTCAGGGCTTCCCCCGTCGCCATGGCAACGAACGTCGTGACCTCATCGGCGTCGTGACGTCACAGGGAGTCCCGATCCACCCCATAGTGCAGCCTGGCGGCGATTGGCCAGGCTGCGCAAGGGGTATACGGGGGGGCCCCTGTATTGCGGCGGGTAGCGGCGGCGATCGACCCGAACATGTATGATTGATGGGTGATCAGTCGGTGATTCGATGGCAGAACAGATGTGAACAATGCACTTTGGAGGTGATCTGAGGGTAGGTCTGTGGGTGATCTGATGGTGTGGGAGGGGGATCAGATGCCCGTAAGAGGCAGGTTAGGGTCTAATCTGATAAGTGGCAGTGACAGGTGGTGATTGACGGGTGAATGACAGGTGATTACAGGGGAGGATAGATGTATACAGTACACAGGGGAGGGGGGGCTGGGGGGGTCTGGGGAGGATCTGAGAGTGGGGGGGGGGTGATCATGAGCGCCCAGGGGGCAGTTTAGGGACTAATAAAAAAAAATTAGCGTTGACAGATAGTGACAGGGAGTGATTGATGGGTGATTAGGGGGGTGATTGGGTGCAAACAGGGGTCTGAGGGGTGGGCAGGGAGGGGTCTGAGGGGTGCTGTGGGCGATCAGAGAGAAGGGGGGGAGATCAGTGTGCTTGGGTGCTTACCGTGGAGGCTGCAGCCTGCCCTGGTGGTCCCTCGATCACTGGGACCACCAGGGCAGGAGGCAGCCTGTATAATACGCTTTGTATACATTATAAAGCGTATTATACACTTTGTATGCGGCGATCTGGGAGCCAGTAACCCGCCGGCGCTTCCGAACAGCCGGCTGGTTACAGCGCGAGGGGGGCGGAGCCTGACGCCGGCGGCTGATCGCGTCACGAGTGATGCGATCTCTGCACAGCCACACCTGCTGCCGCCGATGGGCGTATTGCGGTCGTTTGGGCCCAGCCCTTGCCGCCGCCCATTGGCTTAAGGCGGTCGGCAAGTGGTTAATAATATCTATACACCCAAACCATGAAAAACCTCTACCATTCCATCCCTCCAGATCTTTTTTAATTATACTTAATAATGGAAGATAATTTAGGGAGTACAGCCTCGATAGATCACTTGGTAACATTATTCCCAAATATTTCCTAAAAGGAAATTAAAAATTACTTTCTACCAACTTCACAACTCCTGGTGTCAATGACACGTTCAGTGCTTCAGACTTAGTCATATTAATCTTGAAATTTGAAAAAAAACATCTCTCCCAATTTCCTTAAACAAATTTGGCAAAGACACCAGAGGCTCCGAAATATAAAACAAGATATAATCTGCAAAAGCCGATATCTTATGTTCCTCATCTCCAAATCTAACTCCATGGATATTTCCTGACCTAACCGTACACAAAAAAACTTCCAAGGTCAAAATAAAAATAACCGGTGACATAGGACACCCCTGTCTCGTTCCATTCGACAAGGAGAAAGCATCCGACAGGGCACCATTCGCAGTTGGACTAGAATACAGCGCACCCACCCAATTTTACATGTTCTCTCCCAATCCTATAAATCTTAAAGTAGACATAATAAAGTCCCAATTTACTCTGTCGAATGCCTTCTCCGCATCCGTCGACAACACCATCATAGGAACTTCCTTCATTAAGGACCACTTAAACAATGCCATTGCCCTTACCACATTATCCCTCACTTCTCTCCGAGGCACAAACCCAACCTGATCTCCTTTAACTACTAATCCCAGCCATGGCTTAATTCTATCAACTAAAATTTTTGCAAACATTTTTATATCCAAATTCAGTAATAATATAGGCCTGTAACTTTGACACAAATCTGGGTCTTTTCCACTCTTATGAATAACTGTTATATGAGCCTCTAACACATCTTTAGGCATTTATCTACCCTCTTTGAAGGAATTAAAGAATCTACACATAGGTGGTACTAACACATCACTGAAAATGGAGAAATATTGCTTTACGAAACCATCAGGACCCGGTGACTTACCCACCTTTATGGCTTTTTTTTCATAGCTAACACCTCCTCCTCACTAATCTCTTTTTCCATTATATCTCTATTTTTCTGTGATATTTTCACCATTCCAGATTCCTTTAGATATTTCCACATCCCTTTATCAAAATCCCTGGTTCCATTTTTCGGAAGTCCATAGAGTGAAGAATAATAATACTCCTTAAAAACATTTGTTATTTTGTGTGCCTGCAGCTCAACAAATCTAATGCTTTCTGATCTAATGAACTCTTATGTTCTAATTCCAATTTTCCTATTTCTGATAATAATTCTGTAATTTTACCTTTATACTCTTTCTTTTTTTGGCTCCAGAGGATATAAAGACCCCCCTCACCACCGCCTTATGAGCTGACCATACTATGCCTTTGTCCATACCATCCAATTCGTTATCCTCAAAATATTCCACTAATGGTTTTTTTTTTCTCTTCAACTTCTATATCATCTAGAACAGGGCTGCCCAATAGGTCGATCGCGATCTACCGGTAGATCGCGACCGCCTCCTTGGTAGATCGCGGCCTCTTGGCCGCGTCTCGTTAATGTTTGTTGCAGCCAGCAGCTCGTGTTTAGCTGCTGGCCGCTGGCCAATAAGGATGCATGCAGGCGAGGAGAGAGGGAGTAGAGAGGCGGCGCGTCCGCTGCGTCATGGCTGGGGGCGGCGGCGGGCAGCCTGTGTAATGTGCGTGTGTAACGTGCCCGGCGCCGCCCCCAGCCATGACGTAGCGGCCGCGCCGCCTCTCTCTTCGCCGCCGCTTCTCTCCTACATCCCATTGGCCTGCCAGAGTCTCTCCTCGCCGCCTCTTCTCCTCTGCCTACACTGGGGGGCCCTATACCTGGCTAACCTACACTGGGGGGCCCTATACCTGGCTAACCTACACTGGGGGGCCCTATACCTGGCTAACCTACACTGGGGGGCCCTATACCTGGCTAACCTACACTGGGGGGCCCTATACCTGGCTAACCTACACTGGGGGGCCCTATACCTGGCTAACCTACACTGGGGGGCCCTATACCTGGCTAACCTACACTGGGGGGCCCTATACCTGGCTAACCTACACTGGGGGGCCCTATACCTGGCTAACCTACACTGGGGGCCCCTATACCTGGCTAACCTACACTGGGGGCCCCTATACCTGGCTAACCTACACTGGGGGCCCCTATACCTGGCTAACCTACACTGGGGGCCCCTATACCTGGCTAACCTACACTGGGGGCCCCTATACCTGGCTAACCTACACTGGGGGCCCCTATACCTGGCTAACCTACACTGAGGGCCCCTATACCTGGCTAACCTACACTGGGGGCCCCTATACCTGGCTAACCTACACTGGGGGCCCCTATACCTGGCTAACCTACACTGGGGGCCCCTATACCTGGCTAACCTACACTGGGGGCCCCTATACCTGGCTAACCTACACTGAGGGCCCATATACCTGGCAAACCTACACTGAGGGCCCATATACCTGGCTAACCTACACTGAGGGCCCCTATACCTGGCTAACCTACACTGGGGGCCCCTATACCTGGCTAACCTACACTGGGGGCCCCTATACCTGGCTAACCTACACTGGGGGCCCCTATACCTGGCTAATCTACACTGAGGGCCCCTATACCTGGCAAACCTACACTGAGGGCCCATATACCTGGCAAACCTACACTGAGGGCCCATATACCTGGCTAACCTACACTGAGGGCCCATATACCTGGCAAACCTACACTGAGGGCCCATATACCTGGCAAACCTACACTGAGGGCCCATATACCTGGCAAACCTACACTGAGGGCCCATATACCTGGCTAACCTACACTGAGGGCCCATATACCTGGCTAACCTACACTGAGGGCACGCAACCTATGCTGCAGGCACATATACCTGGCTAACCTACGCGGGGGGGGGGGGGGCGTGCTTAGCATTTGAGACGTTGGTAGATCTCCTGGCCTCTGCAAATTTAAAAGTAGCTCGCGAGCCGAAAAAGTGTGGGCACCCCTGATCTAGAAGATTGCGATTGAGTCCAATGCCAATCACGTCTATTTCTAACCCCTAAATCCAAGTCAAACCACACAGGAGCATGATCTGAGACCGTTATATTCCCTATACCTGCTCCTTTTACTCTATCCAAAAAATATTGATCCAAAAACAGAATATCTATCCTTGTATATATTTTATGCACATGTGAAAAAAAAGAATAATCCTTCACGGAAGGGAAAAGTGCTCTCCATACATCTACAAGATGAGCATTCTGAAAAATCTATTTAATAGATTTATTACCTACTGCTGTAATACTCCTAGAACCAGATGACACATCCATTTTAGGCTCAGAGACCCAATTACAATCTCCTCCAAAAACCAAACATCCCTCCCTGAACCCCTCAAGCTGTTCAATCACCAATCTAAAAAACTTAGCGTATGATTCATTAGGCGCATATATTAACAAAAGTATATACTTGGCCCATTAATTGTCCCTTCAAAAAAACAAACCTGCCCATCTCCTCACTCTTTTTATCCAAAAATACAAACGGACACGTCTTACTCACTGTTATTGTAACTCCTTTAGCCTTTTTAATCTGAGAATTAGAAAAAAAAAAAACATCTATCAAACATGGACAAGGGCAATACCAGGCATCTTATCTCCACAAAAATGAGCTTCCTGCAAAAAAAAAAAAAGGATTTGGAGTTTAAGTCTATGCAACTCCATCCATAATTTTCCTCTTTTAACTGGAGAACCATTAACTGGAGAACCAACACCCTTAACATTATAGGAGAAAATCCTTAAATTATCACCCTCCTGAGTCATCAAACATAAACTCCATTAATTTCCTAGAGGAGACCAGAAGGTGAAAAAAAAATGAAAATACCAAAAAAAACAAAATAGTACATAAAAAAAATAACATACCAAAACAAAAAACCCAATTGTCTTCTCAAGACCCCCCCCCCCCCCCCCCAACCAGAGAATCCCATTCTCTTTATCTCCAACCCCATAAAGATCCCTCTAGGACCTAGGTTCTCAACAGGGGGTACTCGGGCATGATTTAATTAACCAAATATAACAAATTTAGAGTTTTAGATAATGATAAATCTTAATTAAACCACCAAATTAGTATTTTAGCTAATTAAAAGCAATAGTAAATGCTTGGAAATTGTTTAGAACCAATTATGTACTACAATTTAAATATAGATTTTTGTAGATTTGTCAAGGGGTACTTGTGATGTTTACTATGCTAAGGGGTACTTGATGAGTACAGGGTTTTAAAACGGGTACACACCGATAAAATGTTGAGAAACACTGCTCTAGAAGATTTGAAAAGGCTCAGCGACTCCCTCCCCCCACCCTTCACCCCCACCAGGAAAACTCCTTTCCAACTTAACCATATTATTACTCAAACGGCTTTTATAAATCTATTACATTACTTAAACTTCCTTATTTCTTCTGCCATCTATCCTGCTGAGAAAAAGTTACATTAAAGCTAGGGCTTCTCCAATCCTCAAAGGCAACTAATGATATCCCCAAAGTCTCACAAAACTTTTTCAGATCATCTTTGGATTTCAAGTTGCAGATTTCCCATTCAAGGTAGCACTGAGACTAAAAGGAAACACCCACTTATATTTTGCTCCTGCTTTCCTTAATTCCTCCAATAATGGTTTACTGTCTTTCTGATTGACAATGTCCTCCAAGATAAATCCGGATATAGATCGACTAAACTTCCATCAAGCTCAACTGAACCCTTTTCTCTGGCTTTAAAGAGAATCTGTATTGTTAAAATCACACAAAAGTAAACATACCAGTGCGTTAGGGGACATCTCCTATTACCCTCTGGTACAATTTCGCCGCTCCTCGCCGCATTAAAAGTGGTTAAAAACAGTTTTAAAAAGTTTGTTTATAAACAAACAAAATGGCCACCAAAACAGGAAGTAGGTTGATGTACAGTATGTCCACACATAGAAAATACATCCATACACAAGCAGGCTGTATACAGACTTCCTTTTGAATCTCAAGAGATCATTTGTGTGTTTCTTTCCCCCTGCATCTCTCATGCACTGGCTGCTCTTTTCTTCCTGCAAACAGCTTTTCCCTTGTCTGTAATTCCTCACTATGTGAAAGCCCAGCCAGCTCAGAGGACGATTTATCCAGCTTGTAAAAGATAAGAGAGAAGAGAGAAGCTGCTCTAATCTAAATAATACACAGGCAGTGTGCATAGAGCGGCCTGGAAGGGGGAGTTCATAGCAGAACCACAACACTGAAGAACTTGGCAGCCTTCCAGACACAGGCCTGACAAGAGAGAGATAAGTTGATTTATTACAGAGACTGTGATAGTACAAAGTGCTGCAGTAAGCCAGAACACATTAGAATAGCTTTTGGAACTTGTAGGATGATAAAAAACAGGATGCAATTTTTGTTACGGAGTCTCTTTAAACATGATTTCTTCCTTATCTGCATAACGCAAAAGTCTGCAAATCGCATCCCTTGGTTTCTTAGGTTTAGACTTTTTTGGACTCGGCGACCTATGCACTCTTTCAATTTCAATAATTTTGTCATTATTCAAAAGAATATGAAAAATCTTCAAAACTGCTTCTTTTAAATCATCAGCATTAAAGCGGACCCAAACCAAACATTTTTTAATTCAAAATATTTAGTTGCACCACTTTGACACATACAGTGGGTTGCAAAAGTATTCGGCCCCCTTAAAGTTTTTCACATTTTGTCATATTACTGCCACAAACATGAATCAATTTTATTGGAATTCCACTTGAAAGACCAACACAAAGTGGTGTACAAATGAGAAGTGGATCGAAAATCATACATGTTGCCAAACATTTTTTTTACAAATAAATAACTGCAAAGTGGTGTGTGCATAATTATTCAGCCCCCTTTGATCTGAGTGCAGTCAGTTGCCCATAGTCATTGCCTGATGAGTGCTAATGACTAAATAAAATGCACCTGCGTGTAATCTAATGTCAGTACAAATACAGCTGCTCTGTGAGGGCCTCAGAGGTTGTCTAAGAGAATATTGGGAGCAACAACACCGTGAAGTCCAAAGAACACACAAGACAGGTCAGGGATCAAGTTATTGAGAAATTTAAAGCAGGCTTAGGCTACAAAAAGATTTCCAAAGCCTTGAACATCCCAAGGAGCACTGTTCAAGCGATCATTCAGAAATGGAAGGAGTATGGCACAACTGTAAACCTACCAAGACAAGGCCATCCACCTAAACTCACAGGCCGAACAAGGAGAGTGCTGATCACAAATGCAGTCAAGAGGCCCATGGTGACTCTGGACGAGCTGCAGAGATCTACAGCTCAGGTGGGAGACTCTGTCCATAGGACAACTATTAGTCATGCACTGTACAAAGTTGGCCTTTATGGAAGAGTGGCAAGAAGAAAGGCATTGTTAACAGAAAGCATAAGAAGTCCCGTTTGCAGTTTGCCACAAGCCATGTCCCCCACATGGCAACCATGTGGAAGAAGGTGCGCTGGTCAGATGAGACCAAAATGGAACTTTTTGGCCAAAATGCAAAACGCTATGTGTGGCGGAAAACTAACACTGCACATCACTCTGAACACACCATCCCCACTGTCAAATGTGGTGGCAGCATCATGCTCGGGGGGTGCATCTCTTCAGCAGGGACAGGGAAGCTGGTCAGAGTTGATGGGAAGATGGATGGAGCCAAATACAGGGCAAACTTGGAAGAAAACCTCTTGGAGACTGCAAAAGACTTGAGACTGGGGCTGAGGTTCACCTTCCAGCAGGACAATGACCCTAAACATAAAGCCAGGGCAACAATGGAATGGTTTAAAACAAAACATATCAATGTGTTAGAATGGCCCAGTCAAAGTCCAGATCTAAATCCAATCGAAAATCTGTAGCAAGATCTGAAAACTGCTGTTCACAAACGCTGTCCATCTAATCTGACTGAGCTAGAGCTGTTTTGCAAAGAAGAATGGGCAAGGATTTCAGTCTCTAGATGTGCAAAGCTGGTAGAGACATTCCCTAAAAGACTGGCAACTGTAATTGCAGCAAAAGGAGGTTCTACAAAGTATTGACTCGGGGGGCTGAATAATTACGCACACCCCACTTTGCAGTTATTTATTTGTAAAAAATGTTTGGAATGATGTATGATTTTCGATCCACTTCTCACATGTACACCACTTTGTATTGGTCTTTCATGTGAAATTCCAATAAAATTGATGCATGTTTGTGGCAGTAATGTGACAAAATGTGGAAAACTTCAAGGGGGCTGAATACTTTTGCAACCCACTGTACACAGATAAATAAACACTCCTTTAAGCCTCTGAGCATTTCAGTGTATGTTTTTCACCCTTCTCTTTTCATAACTAGGGTTATACAGGTGGCAGCCATTAGCAATTCCTCCTTTGCCAGACACCACCTACTCCAACAGTTTGCCGGAATCTTTCCCGGCAATATGAAAGGAAGGTAGGGGTTCCTCCAATAAATGTAAAATATTTTATATTTGTCATGCAGCTGAAAAAAAGCTGCTATTTATTATTATAATTTAGAAAACAGATTTTATTTCTGAAATCTTGTATTTTTAATTTGGGTCCACTTTAACGCTGTCAGAGAGCCCTTTTATTCTTATATTTTGCCTGCGATTTCGATTCTCAAAGTCGTCCAATTGGGACAACATCTCATCAAACTTTTTATTATGCACATTAATCTGGGAAGCAATCTCAGACAGTTTGTTCCACTTTTTCTGCTCTATTTTCCACAGCTACTACTCTCTGACCTATATTCGTCATCTCATTTTTAATCTCCACCATTTCCATATGGAATGATTTTTCCAAAGGTTTAATCAAACCTTCCATATCAGATAACGTCGGCAAAGATCTCACCCGCTCCCTCCAACTTTCCTCCTCCTCCTCAGCATCAGATAAAGTTCTCTTTTTTTCTTCAAGGGCTTTTACTGGCTCCATCATCTCCCCCAGGGTATTCCTTAGAAGTCTCCTCCATACTCTCATCAGACTTTCCAAATTTTACCTCCATAAAGCTCCTAATCCTATCTGGATCTTATATTTTATTGTGGACTTTTGATATCACACATGGATATAAACCCAGTGGTATGGTCAGACCACCACACCATCCACTTCTCTCTGACAGCACCAGAGATAAAACGCAGAGGGAAAGAACTCATAAAGTACCGTTCTCTGAAAGATGTCTCACCCCAGCACGTTCAGAATATCCTCAACTTCGATGCATTAACCAATCATTGCGCAGACCCAGACTTCATGGTCCTGTTGTACAACCATGCAGTGTCATCTGCCTATGACGCCCTTGCTCCAGTTCGCATTAAACGGTCTACACCACTTCACCATGCACGGTGGTTTGACAGCTCACTAAAGGACCTAAAGAAAGAAGTGCGCAGACTAGAAAGGAAGTGGCGAAAATCTCAGAATTCAAAAGATAAACACACCCTTGTCTCTCACCTGGAAAGCTACCAAAATGCGATCACCAAGAAAAAATCCTCCTACCTATCACAGGAGATCGCAAAGGCCGCCAACAGACCAGCCCAGCTATTCCGCACAGTTGATAGACTATGTAACCCATCCTGCCTAAAGCCTACTATAACTCCCTCAAAGGAGCTATGTGAGAAATTTGCGTGCTACTTTGCTGACAAAGTATCCTCTATTCGGTCTCTCATTCAGTCCACAGCACCCAAGACTAATGCAACTCCTGGAAATAGCTGCAAAAACAACCTAACACCCTGGACTGACTTCAAAAGTATTAGTGAGGAAGAGATCTCAGACAGCCTCCGCCAGACAACCTGCGACCTGGACCCTGGACCAACTAAACATATGCTGAAATGTCCTGACCTGCTTGGCCCAGCATTTCACAAAATAGTAAATTGCTCTCTGCAAGCAGGGAGGGTTCCTACCTCTTTAAAAGAAGGAATCATCAAGCCCCTTCTTAAAAAACCTTCCATGGATCCAGATGCAATGAGCAGCTACAGACCTGTCTCCAACCTCCCCTTCTTAGGTACAGTTATTGAAAAGGCTGTCTATCTGCAACTTGAAACCAGGCTGTCAGTAAACAACATCCTGGACCCTCTACAATCTGGCTTTAAGAAACACCACAGCTGTGAAACAGCCCTCATCCAAGTCTGCAACGACCTGCTCATGGCAAGGGACAGAGGGGAATGCTCCATCCTAATCCTGTTGGATCTCTCAGCGGCTTTTGATACAGTTGACCATGAAATCCTGCTTAACAGACTGCAGGAGTACTGTGGCATCAGTGGATCAGTCCTCCAGTGGTTCAGATCATTCCTGACTGACAAAACACAGAGAGTATCCCTAGGACCTATAATGTCCAAACCTGCACCTCTACAATTCGGAGTGCCACAAGGATCAATCCTATCCCGTCTGCTGTTTGCAATCTACATGTTGCCACTCGGTACACGTATCCAACGACATGGCCTGACGTACCACTGCTACGCCGATGACACACAGCTATACCTGTCCTTCAAACCTGGTGGAACAGACCCTACCCCAAAAATAAACTCTTGCTTAGCTGAGCTACAGGCATGGACGAATGATAACTGGTTGAAACTGAATGCTGACAAAACTGAGGACCTCTTTTGTCCAAAGCCAGTGTTCGCCATCAAAACAGCTCTATCCTAAAGCAACACCAATCAGGATTGGGAATTCGGACATAAACCGCTCCAACCTTGTGCGCAGCCTTGGCGTACTAATCGATGGGGATTTAAGTTTCAGAAACCAAATTTCATCTATAGTTAAATCTTCCTACTTTCATCTGAACAACATTGCAAAGATTAAACATCTGATTCCCCCAGAGGATCTTCCAACCCTAGTTCACACCTTCATCACATCACGGCTGGATTACTGCAATGCCCTTTATGCTGGCCTCCCCAAAAAGGACCTGCGTCGCCTGCAATTAGTGCAGAATGCTGCTGCCAGATTGCTAACAAACCAGCCTCGCCACTGTCACATTACACCGATCCTTCGCTCACTGCACTGGCTACCAGTAGAATGGAAAATACTCTTCAAGATTGGACTGCTGACATTCAAATCCCTGCACAATCTGGGCCCTGGATACATGAAGGACTTGCTGAAGCTGCACCACACCTCTCACAACCTCAGATCAGCTAGTTCTATAAACTTGGTCACTCCCAGAGTGCACCTCAAAAAATCTGGACATAGAGCCTTCTGTCATGCTGCCCCTACTCTTTGGAACTCCCTGCCACACCCAGTAAAGACAGCACCATCCCTGGAGCTATTCAAATCCAGACTTAAAAGCCACCTGTTTAGCCTGGCATTTCCGGACTTATAAAATTCTTCCTCTGTACCACAATGGTCTGAGCCATGCTTATGCGCTTTGAGTCCTATGGGAGAAAAGCGCTCTACAAATGTTATTTGTTGTTGTTGTTGTAATATCTCCTGTTTGTGAACAGCTGTCGGTCTTCCCTTTCTGTCTTCCACGTGTCATAATAATCAGAACTTCTGGCCAATCGCACCAGACCTTCTTGCCTTAGGCCTTGTTTCCATCTATGCGCTTCTGTCCGCTTTTCAGCAACATGTATCAATCTGTAACATTGATGTGCTGATAAAAAGCGGATAGAAGCGGATAGATGGAAACAAGGCCTTACTCCAATATACAACTATTTGCAACACTTATTTAATCTTCTGGCCAATCGCACCAGGATACATGCACAATTTGCTGTTATCAATTCCTTGCGACCTCAGCATATATCGACTTGCAACACTTGTCATATAGATCAAATCTTCTGGCCAATCGCACCAGAATATATACACAGTCTGCTATTATCAATTCCTTATGACCATCAATATATTTAAAAACACACGATTGGTTCGCACGATGGCCAGGGGCCCCGGACCTCTCTCACTGGCTGGGGCCCCAAGGCCAATGCACGATACCTGGAGGGGAGTGCAGGTGGGCCTGGACCTCTCACACCCAGGCTCTGGACCTCTCACATCCAGAAAACCCACCAACACTGCCTCCATACTGAATGCTAAATTCGACACACACAAGCAATAGAACACAGCAATACATGCATGCAGCTACATTTGAGTCGTCAGCAGGTGCTCGTCAGCCAATCAGGATGCACTGTCATACACCCTTTACCTGCCATACCACATCTAGCAGCCATTAGCATTCAGGTGGGAGGCTTCAGTTGGACGCAAATCGCAAGATTGCGTCGCTAGCAGGACCGCCCCGTGCAGGCATCCCTCCCACAGGGGTCCCTCCCTAACCGCTCACCTGTCCGCCATGTCCTAGAGCTGAAAAAAAAACGTTTAAAAACACACGATTGGTTCGCACGATGGCCAGGGGCCCCGGACCTCTCTCACTGGCCGGGGCCCCAAGGCCAATGCGCGATACCTGGAGGGGAGTGCAGGTGGGCCTGGACCTCTCACACCCAGGCTCTGGACCTCTCACATCCAGAAAACCCACCAACACTGCCTCCATACTGAATGCTAAATTCGACACACACAAGCAATAGAACACAGCAATACATGCATGCAGCTACATTTGAGTCGTCAGCAGGTGCTCGTCAGCCAATCAGGATGCACTGTCATACACCCTTTACCTGCCATACCACATCTAGCAGCCATTAGCATTCAGGTGGGAGGCTTCAGTTGGACGCAAATCGCAAGATTGCGTCGCTAGCAGGACCGCCCCGTGCAGGCATCCCTCCCACAGGGGTCCCTCCCTAACCGCTCACCTGAATGCTAATGGCTGCTAGATGTGGTATGGCAGGTAAAGGGTGTATGACAGTGCATCCTGATTGGCTGACGAGCACCTGCTGACGACTCAAATGTAGCTGCATGCATGTATTGCTGTGTTCTATTGCTTGTGTGTGTCGACCATCAATATATATCAGCTTGCAATAAAGATCAAATCTTCTGGCCAATCGCACCAGGATATATACACAGCCTGCTGTTATCAATACTTTGTCTCACCCAATATGTTGCAACTTGCAGCACTTGTAAAAAACAGTAGCAAAACGTTTCTCAATCAATCAGATTTGATTAGAGATAAATGTGTCTCTTTTTCGAATCTCCTGATGTATGGGCACCTTATACAATATACAATACAATAACATTTGTAAAGCGCTTTTCTCCCATAGGACTCAAAGCGCATAGTTGTGTCTCAGATTAATACAGGGTTGTAGGCTGGGTTGTGATTACAGAGGAGATAGTCAGATGTTCATGAATGCCAGACTAAAGAGGTAGGTTTTCAGTTTAGACTTAAATGCTTCCAGGGATGGATCTGTCCTGATTGGGTGTGGCAGGGAGTTCCAAAGTGTAGGGGCAGCATGACAAAAGGCTCTGTCTCCAAAGGTTTTGAGGTGGACTCTGGGGGTGACCATGGTGTTGCGTCCTTTTGATCTAAGATTGTGGGGGGTGTAATGCAGTTGCAACAAGTCCTTCAGGTATCCAGGGCCCAGATTGTGCAAGGATTTGAATGTCAGTAAGCCAATCTTAAACAGAATTCTCCATTTTATCGTTAGCCAGTGGAGTGAGCTTAGGGTTGGTGTTATGTGGCAATGGCGGGGTTGGCTCGTTAACAGCGTTGCGGCGGCATTCTGTACTAATTGCAGGCGACGTAAGTCTTTCTTATGCAGGCCTGTGTAGAGGGCGTTGCGGTAGTCTAACCTTGATGTGACGAAGGCATGGACTAGGGTTGGAAGATCCTCTGAAGGAATTAGGTGTTTAATCTTTGCAATATTCCTTAGATGAAAGAAGGAATGTTTCACAACAGCTGAGATTTGATTCCTGAAGCTTAATTTCCTATCAATCAGTACTCCCAAGCTGCGCACACAGTCTGAGTTTTTCAGGTCTGAGCTCCCTATCCTTAGCGGTGTTGGTTGAGACTGGGGCTGCTTTGCTGTTGAGCCCTGGCCCTCGATAACAGGAACCTCAGTTTTGTCAGCATTAAGTTTTAGCCAATTCATATTCATCCACTCCTGAAGCTCAGCTAAGCATGAGTTTATTTGTGGAGTAGGGTCTGTGATGCCAGATTTGAATGACAAATATAGCTGGGTGTCATCAGCATAGCAATGTCAGGCCATGTTTTTGTATGATTTCTCCAAGTGGCAGCATGTATATGGTGAAAAGTAAAGGGGATAATATTGCGCCCTGAGGTACACCGTATTTTAGTGGTACAGGGTTGGAGAGGAAGGGCCCTAAGGCTACCCTTTGTGTTCTGCCAGCGAGGAAGGAGTTGAACCACTGGAGAACAATGCTATCTATGCCACAGTACTCTTGTAGCCTGTTGAACAAGATTTCATGATCGACTGTGTCAAATGCCGCTGAGAGGTCAAGCAAAATCAGGATGGAACATTGACCCTTGTCTCTTGCAATGAGCAGATCATTGCAAATCTGAGTAAGGGCTGTTTCACAGCTGTGATATTTCCTGAAGCCAGATTGAAGAGGGTCAAGGATGTTGTTTCTAGAGAGCCTGTCTTCAAGTTGGAGGTAGACAGCCTTTTCAATAACTTTTCCCAGAAAGGGGAGGTTAGAGACAGGTCTGTAGCTGTTTAGAGCATCTGGGTCTAAGGATGGTTTCTTGAGTAGTGGCCTGATGATTGCTTCTTACAGAGTAGAGGGAAACCCCCCCCCCCCCCTCTTGTAAGGAACCATTGACTATTTTGTGGAATGCCGGTGTAAATAGTTCAGGGCATTTCAACATGAACTTAGTGGGGCCAGGGTCCAGATTGCAGGTAGTCTGGCGAAGGTTTGAGAGGATGTCCAAGATGTCTTTTTCAGTGATTACTTTAAAATCAGACCATGGTGGTAGGCTATTTTTGCACCTGTTATATGGCACTGCATGGGTTTCTTGGGCTGAGAATTGAATGGCAGATCGTATGGAGGAGACTTTGTCTGAGAAGAAGTGGGCAAATTTCTCGCACAGTTCCTGTGAAGGTCTGATGCTGGATTTCCTGCAAGATGGATTGCAGAGACTGTCAACCGTGCAGAATAGTTGGGCAGGTCTGTTGGCTGCATTTGCAATTTCGTGAGACAAGAAAAAGGACTTCTTTTTGCTAATCGCCGTTTGATATTTTTTGAGGTGAGCAGTTAGGGAAAGTTTGTCATCAGGGGACTGGTGTTTGCGTTTGATGGGCACTCTTAGACCAAAAAAAAAAAAAAAAGATTGAAAAATAAAAATGCTAGGGGCGGAGCCGGATGCTGTAGAAGATGGTCACTTAAATTGTCAAGGTCCTGTTGATCCGAATTAGGGTGCAGGAGCCCTTATGAAAACAACGGCGCCGCCATAGGCGTCTATTATAAAAACCGTTATAAGTGGCAAACAATGGAAATTTGGGTGCATGGCGACAGCCGCTATTGAGCACCACCATTATTGCTGCAAATCGCAGTTTTTATAAAGAAGCTAAATTTGGGGAGCCGGAGGCTCCTGATAACCAGTAAGCAGGATAAATATCGGGCACTAGGGGTTTGCGGAAATGCAAATTGCGGCATTGCATGGTGTGCGCTAATTTTTTTACATTTTGGAATTTATACTAGCTGCAATCCCCTCTGCCATTTCTTCCAGGCACCTTTATGTCACCTATGCCCCTAGGCTGTGAGGTCTAAGTGAGCACGAATCTTCATCAGCGCACCCCACAGGAGATGAGGGCCATGAATCTGTGCAGAGGGGATCTCTCTTCCCCTGTGACTTGCCGTTGGCCTATCTAACCTTTTCAGTCCATAAAAATGTCCCAGCAAAGAGTGGATCATGTAGGAGAGAAGGTAGGGCACTCGCAGCAAGGCTTTTTTCTCCCTACGCTCTGATCCCGTTAATACTTCCCGCACCTCAGATCAACTGATCTCCCAGGGCTTTATTAAAGATATGTTTAAATCTTTCAGAGGTGTATTGCTGCTGGTTTTTAATGAAGTCTGTCAACTCTTTGAACTTGTTGCCAGTCAGCTCAATAAGAGGGTGTCAGCATGTGAGTCCAGGCTGATGGAGCTAGCTGCTGCCCATATCGAGCTTTTGGATTCTCACACATACTTAACTGATGAAACTAAGTGAATTAAGGACAAAATGATTGATGCAGAGGACAGAAATAACAGGAAGTTCAGGAGAATCCCCAAATCCATTCAGCCATAAGAATTAACAGAATACATAAAAAACCTGATTAAAAGTTTTCTCCCAGCTGCCCCCCCAGTTGGAAATGTCCATTGATAAAGCCCATAGGCTGCCCAATTCTAAATTCTTGAAAGAAAGTATACCACATGATGTTATAGCTCCCATCCACTTTTTCTACATGAAGGAAGCCCTGCTGTTAGGAAAAAGAGAGATCTTCTGGAACCCTATCATGGCATCCTCTTTGTGGATCTTTCTCAATCTACATTATAGGCAACAAATGCACTATTTCCTGTTACAGAGGTCCTCAAAGATCAAAAAATTGTTTAGAAATGGGGCTACCCCCATCAAATTGCTAATTTCCAAACAAGGTACTATCCATGCGGTCACCTCCACAAAGGCCTCCAACTACTGCAGAAGTGGAAGATCGAATTAGCCCCTGACCAGAGAATCTACACCTTGCAGCAAGCTTCTTCCCAGGATGGTATGGACTAGTCTGCCCCTACTGACCATGCCAAAGACGAGGGGAAAACATGACCTCTCGGAAGTACAGTGGGTATTTCTGCTCCTTTTGTGTCTTCTGCTTAGCTCCCCTCAATCTAGGGTTGGCTCCTTTCCTCATGCGTTACCCAGCTATCTTATCTCATACATGTATTGTTGTACTGTTATGATATACATGCTTCTGTTTCTCCTTTTTTCTTTCGGTCACCTGTGCTTAGCTAACAGCTTTAGTGAGAAGACAAATAGTGGGGTTAACAGGTGGTTCCTTACTTTAAATGATTTCTCCTTCAGTGTGGAACACCCTCCTGGAACTCTAATGGCAAATGCAGATGCTCTCTCCCATGTACGTTGCAGTGTTTCATACTGAGGTTGAAAGGTTATGTGGCAGTGTGGGAAAAGGGTTAAAGGGAATCGTGCTGGAGGGAAGGTACTTCTCTCCCAGGTCCCTGTATTATGCAATCTCCTTCCCTTAATTAACCCAGCTGGGCCTCACCTGGGAGATAAGTTAATGGGAGGAACTGAAGCTCACTCTGAGGCTGCTTGTGTTAGAGCAGGAGTCTGCTGTGTTGTTCTGCGAGAGGAAAAAAAAGGTACTTTCTGTCATTTTGAAAGTTTTTCTATAGTGTGCTAGATAGCAATATTTTCTTTTGTTCAAGTTAGTTTAGCACCCGGAAGGCTAGGTTTTTATTTTATTTTTTGCTTGTGGGTAAAGTTAGAAAGTAGTCTTGCACGTGTGTGAATAATGGTGTTGGTGAAATTGGAACAAACTGTGTTGTGTGTCTGACAGCCCTGCAAGTCCACCCTAGAGGTCAAAACGCTACCACAACCTAATTCCTGTTACCATATGTAGTCAACAGCTTTTGTGCTGTACTTGTCTGCAGATTGTCACACCATTCAAAAAGCATATCCTGAACACCATGGGACTCGGAGCTTTTTATGTCTGGTATAGCTGCTTTTCTCTAATTTTGTTTTAACAATCTTTATATTTGTGAGTTTTTTCATGCACTTCTAGAGATTTTTGTCTAAAACAAAACCCTGCAGTTTTAATATGGTAATTATCTTTTCAGATTGTATTGGAAAACAGCAGCCGAGAAGACAAACATGAATGTCCTTTTGGGCGAAGTAGTATAGAACTAACTAAGATGCTTTGTGAAATCCTCAAAGTGGGAGAACTACGTGAGTATATGACTATTAATTATGGTTTACAATGGCAAAATGTCTCCCAAAGGATAACTCACAACAGACAGCACTGCAGGTGAAAAACTTGGTGCTGTTATGTTGTCATATACCTAATAACCTTTAGTTTTATGTCTACAGAAAATCCAGTCACTTATGCCACTTCTTGCGAATTAACCAAAAAAACACACACTCATCTGTCAGTCTGCAAATTTAGTTTTACCTGCATATTTAGTCTTAATACACACATACAGGTGAACCTTAAAAAAATTAGAATATTATGAAAAAGTCCATTTATTTTATCAATTCAACTTAAAGGGTGAAACTAATATATGAAATAGACTCATTACAAAGTGAGATATTTCAAGCCTTTATTTGTTATAATTTTAATGACTATGGCTTATAGCTTATAAGAACCCCTGTAACGATCTTACCTTCCAGCGGCGGATCCCGCGGCGTCTCCGGCTGCGAAACTTCCGCTCCGGCGTCTTCTGATGGCATCCCCGGAATGCAGTGTCTTGTCAAAAATGCTATGCTGACACCCGACGTTCACCTGAGTTCAAGTTTGCTCCTGGAGATCTTATTTAGGTATCCACTGGTAATATTCCTTTCCGTCAGCCTTCAGCTAAGTTGGGACCCAGGTATATTGGACCTTATCCTATCCAGGAGAAAATTTATGATGTTGCATATGGGATAACATTACCCCATTCCATTAAAGGAGTCGATTCCTTTCATGTCTCACTTTTAAAATCTGCTTCTAATATGTCATCTGCAGATCCTCCACCCTCTGTCGAGGTTGAAGGAGAGCCTGAGTATGATAGAGAGAGAACTCTCGACTCTCGAAAAATCTGCAACTCCTTATAATATTTAGTAAATTGGAAAGGATATGGTCCTGAGGAGAGATGCTGGGTCCCTGCACGTCGGTTTCACGCTGACCAGTTGGTGCAAAGATTTCATCTTGAATACCCTGATAGACCTGGTAGAGAGTGTTCGGAGACCACTCCTCAGGGGATGGGGGGTAATGTAACGATCTTACCTTCCAGCGGCGGGTCCCGCAGCATCTCCGGCAGCGAGACTTCCGCTCCAGCGTTTTCTAATGGCATCCCCGACATCCCACCAGCGGTGGCACGCGTGTGCAGATCCTCCAGTCAGACTCACGTGGTGCAGAGCAGCCTTTATAGGCTGAGGAGGTGTGTCTGACTGAGGGGCTGTCATCCTGGGGGCGGGATCTTGCTCTGACTTGTGGGTATTTTAGGCCAACTGAGACAGTTGCTCACTGGCCTTGATACTAATCAGTTCACTGTTTCTTGGCCCTTAGCTAGTGAGAATCTTGAGAGCTACATTTCATATATTTAGCATCAGCACGATATATGTACTCTAGTCATTCAGTGTATATATTGTAGTATTGTAATTCTATTATTGTATGTTATTGTGTACCGACCTTCGCCTGCCTTTTGACTACGAATCTGCCTAGCTCCTCTGTACTACTGCCATCTGATTACTGTGTACGACTTGGCCTGCCCCTGACTTCGCTTCTGTTTGATCCTTCTAATACGACTGGCATCTGACTTGTGTGTATGACTGCCTGATATTTGACACGATTTTGCCTACCCCTTCTTTACCATTGCCGCCTGCTCACGTGAATGACCCCGGCCTGCCTTTGACTACGCTATTCTCACTAGAACTGCGTTTTGCACTAGTTACGCTAGCCCTGTTCACGTATCAGCGTGATAACCCCACAGTCAAAATCTCAGACCATTAGAATATTGGGAAAATTTTCAATATTCTAGGCTCAAAGTGTCAGACTCTAATCAGCTAATTAATTCAAAACACCTTCAAAGGGTTCCTATTTCATATATTGGTTTCACCTTTTAAGTTGAATTACTGATATAAATGGACTTTTGTGCAATAAATGTTTTGAGTTTCACTTTTACATTGTTTTTAAATATTAACTTGCAGTTTTAGATTAACTGCAAGTTTTAGATTAACTTGCAGTTTTAGCAAAAAATCCCTCCTGAAGAAGGCCATCGTTTAATGGCAGAAACGCGTAGAGGTTTCTCTTCTTTATCTGAACATTGGTATATGGTGGGGGCCGTGGACGAAGGGTGTACCGTAAAGGCGCATAGCGGACACCTGTAAACAAAGATCCAGAGGTCCTTTGAAGTGGTGACGTCACCCACATCAACCAATACGGAACAGAACAAGCTGAGCGGAAGTGCGGCTAGTAAGTCACCGTAACTTGTATACGGAAGTGACGTGCACCGCACTGGGAAGCCAGCGTGAATTGATCAAGTGAGCGGCTGACAGCGTAAGGTCCCGCTATCGTGGTGGAGGCTAGGACTGCCGACAGGATCTAAAAGGACTGCACAGAGATAGGTGTGGTGAACCGTGAGTAAGACTCATTCCTTGGCATATACTTGGCTCTATACTTGAACTCCCAAATCACGGAACGCTGCTCTAAGAGGTCCATTAGGGCGGAATCCGCCTCATATGAGGCTTTTTACATGGGACTATTGTGATGGGATGTTGTAATAGGATCCCTATATCCGCAACCACTCTTAACCCAATCTAATTGGATCACCTTGGTTCTCATTTTATACTTATATATTTTTTAATTTTAGAAGGGCCCTTCTAAGGTGTGTGTTTGGATGTGGTATGAGTGTGGGTGGAATTGACCAATCAATCAACTGTGGTTTGGATGCGACTCTGCAAATATATGTATTTTGAATAAATTATCAGCAATTTTAGACAGCGCGTGTTGGATACAATCAATATAATTTTGCAATTTTCACTGAGTGTTTAAGGGACACCTCATTCCCACACGCTGCTTGATAGGCAGGGAAGTACTCTTAGCGCCTGGTGACAGAAATATATCAGTTTTAGATAATGTTGTTTGTATGCACACAACATCATTTTAGTTTATCTTAGTATTGCCTTAAATATAAAATAAATGTAAATATGTGAAAGCAATTGAAAATTAGGCTTTTTAGGTACAAAGGATGATGTTTTAATAGTGGGAATAAAACTGTGTGTGTGCGTTGATATATTTGATGCAACTCCTTACTGGATGTATTTCTTTTTTATATTCTTAACCTTTTTTTTCGTTTCCTGGTACATCATTTCTTTTGAATAGCCTTTGTTTCTTGTACTTAACAATTCCTGGAGGTGCAAGATGTTTTCCCTCTCCTTAAGCATGGGTGTGAGGAAACGCGGAAGAGCCGCCGTCTCTCACAGCGAAAAAAACGCTGCATGCCGCTTAGGCAGAGTGGCGGAATCCGCATTGGTAACGGTGGAATCTGCATCAGAGGCGGCCCCCGCACTAGATACATTGCATGACAGTACGGGTGTGGCTGGGACTGATAGTCCACCAAGATTCAGACTTACACGCGCGCGAGCACAGAGGCAGAGTATAAATAGCAGTTAGAAGGGAGTCGGCTGACCAGCTGGGTCAGCTGACAAATTCCACTGCTCCCATTGGACCAGCAATTAGGGAGGTCCTGGAAAGGTCCTAGAGTATATATACTGCTGGTTGTTCACTTGCTCTTTGTCTGGCGTGCGATCACATATGTGGGAGCACCCAGATCCGTAGTCAGATCCGCAAGTGTGCCGGGACCAGCTGGAGCTGTAATCCTACACTTAGCTAGATTCTGTTGATAGCTAAAGTACTAGTTTGATTGTATTTATTTGTTATGACTTTTGCCTGCCTTGACTACCCTTTTGAACTCTGATCTTGTACCTCGATATTTCTGATACTCTGTTGCCGAACCCCGCCTCGTTCCTTGACTCTGCTTCTGCCTCCTGATTTTGTACCCCGATATTTCTGATGCCCCGTTACTGAACCCTGCCTGTACTTTGACTCCGCCTTTGCCTCCTGATCTTGTACTTTATCTGTCCGTGTGTGTACGACCTGGCTTGTCCGACCTCGAGAACCGACCTTACTGTTAGAGGCGGTTCCTCGTTCTGTTAAGTGACCCTTCCGCCAGAGGGTTACTTTCAGTATATCCTTCCCGCTGGCAGCCTGACTCCTCTCGCCTTGGAGAGCTCAGGTTTGCGGAAGGAATCTGTGCAGCTCTCCTTACTGCACTGAGGCCTAGTCCTCAAAGTGTTACAGTTACACCAAACACTACACTCAAGTGAACAGAGGTTAGCTAGTATATCGGATTATCAGTGACACTGCAGATCACGTATAATCTGGTATACATCTGTATTTCCTGTGATACTGCAGATCACTGGTAATCAGATCCTCTCTGTGCTTCACCGATCGTTACAATGGGAAAGGATTAGAATCCTATTTGGTATTTACTAAACTCTTTGATTCTTTATTTACTATACTTTTTGTCTCTGTTGAAGAGGTTTTCTTTCACTTTGTATTTCTTTACCTGCAACTGAAATGTCATCACTGGCAACAGGAACTAAAGGAATCTCTAGATTAGGCACCTCAGTATCATTTTAGTAAGTGTGAGGAAAGGTTAGTCGTAGCATTAAGCAAAAAGTTCACCATATATGAAAATCTCTGTTTGACAGGAAATGAAAGTTGTCTGGCACATATCAAAGCCACAACAACCAGTTAACTGATGGCTAAAAACATTTGCACATGTGCTATTTTATTAATTGGCACCACATAACTTTGATTTGGTCATGGTCAATTCAAACCCCAATCAAGTAAAGATTTGCATTTTCAACCAATTTTCTGCTCAACACTAGTTAAAAGTTCTGTCAGGTTTTTGCTGTATTTATTTGTTAATTTACTTTACTGTTTATAATGTTCTCTCACTTCTTAATTTCATTGATATTTTGGTTCTCCCCAATATTAAAACTGTTGTTGGAGACTATATTGCTAAATATGAGTAATGCTTGGGAAAGCTGTGCATTTCTGACTGTGACATTAAGGCAGTGGATCAAAAGTCTTTCAAAACAATTTTTTTTAAGTGTGTGTGAAAAATAAGAAATGGTGTGTGTATGTTATGTGAGGAATACTTGTTTAGATGTGTGTTTCTGGAGGGATAGACTTGTGATATGTCATCTGGCTATTTCCTCAATCTAAATTGTTCCAGTGTCAGCGATTTACCAGCCAGCAGCAAGGACCCTTTCCCCGTCACCAGGGAAGTCACGTGGTGTTCAGTGAGGTGTGGGAGCTCGGGATGCATAGTGCAGCACAAGAGCCTTACAGTGTGAATGACCAATTGACCCTGAATAAGCAAAATAGGAGAATGGGTAACTTCTCGAGAGTACGAATATATTGGAATGGAGGTGGATATGCTGCAGTTCTGGACTTGAGGTAATATCCCCTCTTGATATTTGGACTGTGTTGGGCAATGTGAAGGAGGATATGGAGGTTTCATTGGCTCTTTATAGGTATGCAGGATTGTTTTGCTCATACTGATATGAACTTTTTGTGGCAGCTTGTCCCACTTGGCTTGTTAAGAGTTATGTGTTGTTTCTACCTATTCAGCTGGCGCGGAAAGGAATTTTGCTCATCCATGGTGCAAATTCTGTAGGATTTGATTGTTTACTGCATTGTGGTCCTGCACAATTCAGCCCACATAACTTAATTGACATTTCAGCTATAAGTTTTAGTTTTTGATATTGGCCAGTGTTAGGTTGTGTGCTTGGGGGCCCCAAACTGTGTGGTGTGGTTTTGATAGCGGTGTGGTGTGTGTCATGGTTTAGGTATATGGGTTGGAATATGTCTAAATTATGTCTTTTTGAATAAAGTATATAAATGTGTACTATTCCGTGGTTGTTAACACACTTTCTATGTGTACGTATGTTCTTGGTGGGGGTCATTTGGGCGCGGAGAGAAGGCTTTCTCTGCGTTAGGTAATGTAAGGAATCATAAGAAATATATTACCCTACTGATAACCTAATTTGTACCTTCGGACTCGTTATTTGGGGTCTGGCTGTTGCCGGCACTCGAATAACAAAGATTTCAGGAGAAATTTCGCCAGCGCCGCTATAACCGTAATTAACATTACGTTCTATGGCGACACCCAAGTTAGGTACTAGATAGTGTGGAACTCCGCTCACAACCTCCAACTGCCGAATGTGCAGGAAACAGGGCTGTTCAAACCCGAAGTCCAGTACAGTAGAAAGTGAGTTCCGCACAATGTCAGTAGAATCAATTCGGTTTTATTGAATCAAACACATGAAAAAGCTAAAATCCATCACCACATGCTGACATGTTTCGGACGTTACACGTCCTTAATCATAGCACAGGTGCAAGTGAACGAGGGTGGCCCTTAAATAAAGTGAAACCACACCCAGTAACACATGCTCAAAACCCCACCCTCACAAAAAGGTGTATCATAAAAGATTGGGGATAACCCCTATCACAAACGATTAGAATAAAAACATAATAACATATGATTAGATACGTTGAAAAACTACGCAGCAGAAAATATGGCAAAAAGTAACAGTACTGAATGCATGATATAATATAAGACAGGCAAGAGAGGGTAAAACAAAACAGAAACAGTGTATCTGTCAAGTGACTGAGTGTAGGTCCCATCTAGCATTAAGGCCTCTTGGTGAGCGTGTCCCCAACTGAAAAATCCAAAATGCTTCCCGAGTGAGGAGACGTTTGTACACGTCGCCTCCTCTCTGGGGTCTATTAACACGCTCAATGTCCTGAAATGAGGAGGAGGACATATCCCCTGCATGGACCAGTCTAAAATGTTTAGCCACATTGGAAATCTCTGTGGTAAACCAACCGGCCCCCCTGTAGTGTTCACTGATCCGTTGTCTGAGGTGTCGAGTAGTACACCCCACATACTGTACCCGACATATGGCACATGAGATAAGGTAAACGGACTTGGTATGACAATTGATATATTGTTTAATGGGAAAACTTTTCCCATTAAAAAAGGAAATGGCAGAACGAGTGCAATTGTGAACGCCACAGTAATTGCAGGTGGAAAAATTGCATCTGTAAGAACCGGGGACAGTTAACCAACACGGTCGGGAACTACCAGTGGAAAACAAACTGGGCGACAAAATACTCCCCAATGTAGGGGCCTTTCTGCTGGCAAAACTGACTCCCTGTTTGATAATCACATTGAGAGTATCATCAGCCTGCAAAACTGGCAGACATTTCTTAACGATCTATACAACCTGCTTGTACTCCTGACTAAATGTAGTCACGAATACTGTGTCTTTTTGAGATCGTGAACGTGCCACCCGGGAACTGGGACGTAAAAGTTCCTCCCTAGTTCTCGTAAGGGCCTGCCTCCTCCCCCTCTGAATCATCCAATTGGGATACCCACGCTCCGCAAGGCGGGAACCTACAGTGTCCAGCTCCACCCCAAGAGCAGAAACATCCGAGCAATTCCTGCGAATCCGGATGGACTCGCCCACCGGGACCACCCGAATGGTATGGAAGGGATGACAACTGTTAGCTCTCAGGGTGGAGTTGCCACCGCAGGGCTTGCGGTATGTGCTGGAAACCACAGAGGCCAGGACAGAATCACCCCTAAGAGTGAGGTCAAGATAATTGACCTCTGTGGGTGACCATTGAAAGGTAAAAGCAAGGTTAAGAGTATTAATGTTGAGAAAGTCAACAAACCTCGCCGCCTCATCATGCGTGCAGTCCCAGATGACCAAAAGGTCATCTATATACCTGCCATACCACATAATGTGACCCGAAAAAATATTAGAATCACTAAACAGGTGGAGCTCCTCCCACCAACCCATATTTAGGTTGGCAAGCGAGGGGAAAATTTTGCACCCATCGATGCTCCACAACGCTGTAAATAAAAATCGGAATCAAAAAGAAAGTAATTGTGGGTAAGCAGATAATGGACGGCACGCCCGATGAAGAACTGAAGGTCCTCCGAAAAGGCAGAATATCTGGCCATGTGAAAGTCCAAAGCATCCAGTGCTAAGGAGTGAGGGATGCAAGAATATAAGGATTTTACATCAATGGCGATCCAACTGTAATGTTCTCGCCATTGAAAATGCTGTAGACTACTAAGAACGTGCTTAGTGTCTCGTATATAACCCGGAAGGCGTCGTACCAAAGGTTGCAAGTGTTCATCTACCCAATTCCCTAGGCGTTCCCCTAGAGAGCCTATACCGGCCACAATCGGCCTGCCCTCCGGGGGAAAGCCCTGTTTGTGGATCTTGGGCAGATGATGAAACACCGGCACAACTGGGGATGCAACGGCCAGATATTGTGCTACACGCTTGGAAATCACTCCCAGACATTCGCCAAAAGACAAAAGTGAACGCAACTGATTGTCAAATTGAGGAGTGGGATCACCATTCAGGGGAGAGTAGGTGGCCGGATCATGGAGCTGTCTCAGTGCTTCAGCACGATATACTTCAGCATCCAACACGACCACCGCTCCCGCCTTGTCGGCGTTTCTAATGACAATATGTGCGTTGTCTCTGAGCGAGGAAAGGGCCTGTTTCTCGGCAAACGAGAGGTTGTTATGAGAATCAGAAATGCCAGTAGTGGCAAGTTCAAGTAATTCCCTCTCTATAATCTCCTGGAAGGCATCAACAGGAGGACTCCGGGCAGCCGAGGGGTAGAAAACTGGGTTGCGGATTGAGATAGGCCTGACATCATCCTCTGAGACTAGGGGTGCCGTCTCACTAAACAGTTGTTCCAAGGACAACTGAGACCTGGTATCCCTGAAATCTCTTATGTCAGGCAATACCACATCCGCAATATCACCAGAATTCGCGTCCTCCGTCTGCCGTTCCACGAAGTGCTTCCTAAGGAGAATGGACCTAACAAATCTGTTAACGTCCAAAAGTGTAGCAAACACATCAAAATGTGTGGTGGGGGCGAAGGAAAGCACCCGTGAAAGCAATGTGATCTCAGAGGCAGTCAGAATGGCAGCAGAAAGGTTGACCTTGTGTAGCTAAAGGCTTAGATCTTTTATGTTTCACACCGCCTCTTCTCGTGCACTTCGGCCTTTTT
Organism: Hyperolius riggenbachi; assembly: GCF_040937935.1. Classification (NCBI taxonomy): domain Eukaryota; kingdom Metazoa; phylum Chordata; class Amphibia; order Anura; family Hyperoliidae; genus Hyperolius; species Hyperolius riggenbachi. The sequence continues at coordinate 159,334,644 of NC_090650.1, read as the reverse complement.
TCCCTCTGAATCTGTTGAATTTCTTGTGGCGGGGAGGCAAAGGGAGAGGGGGCTGTTGGTTTGTTGACAAAAGGTGATTAGGGGGCACACTAGGGGTAGAATGTACACCAGAATTCACACTAGGGGTAGAATGTACACCAGAAAGCACCCATAACGGGGACTGCAGAGCCATCCGATAGTTCAGACTGAGAATCTGAAGTCTCAGGTGAACTAAAAGTGACTTTCTTGGGAGGTTTATTTTTGGGGCGCCGAGTGATGGGTCTGGGGGACCGAAAAGACGTCTCCCACCGACCCCACTCGTACACAACGCCCTTCTTGTAATCGTTAACATCACGAAGGTATTTTACTCGTTTGGTATCGGTGATCAGACTCCAACCGCGACACGTTGTCTAAAAGTTTTTTATTTAAGTCGTCATATTGCTGCAACGTGTCGAGCCGGGCAAGAGTCTGTTTGACCTCCGAGACCTGTAATCTTAGGTCAACCAAACTTTGTTCTTCATATACAATAATCAATTTCATCAACCTTATTGAACAGTCACTTAAAATGGCATTCCACTCTATGATGAAATTATCCGAATACACTGTGGTGGGAACCTTCTTAATTCTCAAACCACGCGGAATAATATCATCTGCAACATACTGTTTCAAACTCGTGAGGTCCCACCACACCTTCGTTTCTTTTAACATAAGGTCCTCAAGTTGTACAAAGGCAGATTTAAGTGATGCCTCCAAATTGACATTAAAAGAAGCTCCCAAATGTCTAGAAAATACTGCTGCAAATTTAGAAGACCGCTCCGGATCATTATCCAGATCACCAAGTGAAATCAGATGACTGTCAGCAGGACCTACATTAACACTGGAGCTAGGAGCATGTACAGCCGTATCAGATGACACTGGGTCATTAGAGTGTGACATAGTCATAACTGTATGATCATTAGCCAAAGAATAATCCCCACTCTGAAGTCCTGAATGAGGAGCGGACATCAAGTCAGTTGAGTCCATGGCTGAAGCCAATAAACTAACCTTTGACTCTGGTGTAGCAGTCCCTTGATGTAGAGCAGATGCTGTCTGAGGATCATGGAGATTATTGAGAAGGCCCCGCACTAGCTCGACACAGTGCGGACGGACCTCCAAGGAGAGGTCCTGTGTGTCAACAGATGTAGATGGCGCGGGCATGCTGGTAAGGGGAAGAAATCTGCCCGAAACACGGCAGGGGCCAAGCGGAAAGCTTTCTCCAACATGCATGAGGTCCAATGGTGGCCCGTGAGAGGCTGAAGCTTTAGGTCGCGCACCCGGATCTGACGTTATCAGGGGAGCGCCAGAATCCCGAGGAGTCTGACTAGCAGCCGTCCCCTCCGCTGTTGGAGACCAGCGTATTCCTCCAGCAAAGAGATCCCCATCGGGCAGAAGGACTGCGGGAAAGCTCGCAGTGGGATTACAGTCCGCATCCTCCACACAAGGAGGCGCTGAGGACGGACACCGGGCAGGTAAGGTCTGCACATTGACAGTAGCTGTTGTTGATATGGTCACATCCGAGGATGATATTGCCGTCGCTGCTGCCACCGTCTGTGCCGCTGCCAACTTGCGGACCATATCCAAGTTCCGTTGCACAGTATGAATACATGACACTGCTTTCTTTGCTGTTGTAGAGCATAACAGTACCTTGTCAGATAATGCTAGATGGGACCTACACTCAGTCACTTGACAGATTCACTGTTTTTGTTTTGTTTTATCCTCTCTTGCCTGTCTTATATTATATCATGCATTCAGTACTGTGTTACTTTTTGCCATATTTTCTGCTGCGTAGTTTTTCAACGTATCTAATCATATGTTATTATGTTTTTATTCTAATCGTTTGTGATAGGGGTTATCCCCAATCTTTTATGATACACCTTTTTGTGAGGGTGGGGTTTTGAGCATGTGCTACTGGGTGTGGTTTCACTTTATTTAAGGGCCACCCTCGTTCACTTGCACCTGTGCTATGATTAAGGACGTGTAACGTCCGAAACATGTCAGCATGTGGTGATGGATTTTAGCTTTTTCATGTGTTTGATTCAATAAAACCGAATTGATTCTACTGACATTGTGCGGAACTCACTTTCTACTGTACAAGTTAGGTACTACATGGTGCCGTCTAGGCACTGATATTACCTGACTTGCTTTTTTTTTTTATACCCTGCTAGTGGTGTGTTGCAGTTTTCCTATTAAGGCAAGGTGAGTGCACTCTCCCTCCATTTAGATAGGAGTAGAGCAGTGATCTGCAAACTTTGCTCTCCAGCTGTTCAGGAACTACAAGTCCCACAATGCATTGCAGGAGTCTGACAGCCACAGTCATAATTGAGTCAAAAAGGCAAATGCATTGTGGGACTTTAGTTCCTTAACAGTTGGAGAGCCAAGTTTGCAGATCACTGGAGTAGAAGGTTGATATCTTATTCCTATGTTATTTCTTTAAAGCATACATGCAAGCTAATAAAAAAATCAAAATCCACTTACCTGGGGCTTCCTCCAGCCCCTGGCAGCCGTCCTGTGCCCTCACCGCAGCTCCTTTCTCTGCCGGTGTCCTCCGCTGAAGAAGCCAACCTCGCCAGGTCGGCTTCTTGTGCGCTCCACGGCCCGGGTCACGTGGTCTAGCCAACATCATCAGGTATGTACAGCGCAGGCGCAGTTGTTCTGCACCTGAGCAGTACAGGCCTGATGACGTCGGCTAGACCACGCGACCGGCGCCGTGAAGCACACAAGAAGCTTACCTGGGGCCTCCATGTGGTTAGCTGAACTGAATGGAAAATGGCATCAACAGATCTATATTTCAAAGAAGCAGAACAGAGAATTGGCATGTTGGAAAGATTTAGTTTAAAGTGACACTGAAGCAAAAAAAAAAAAAATGATATAATGAATTGTATGTGCAGTACGGATAGAACATTAGTAGCAAAGAAACAAGTCTCTTGTTTTTATTTTCAGGTATAGAGCGCTTTTTATAGCATTGCATCATTCTATCATATTTGCAATTTACAAACCACACTGTATTTTAAACTATGAAACAGAGCAGGGCTAATGACCCCTTGAACTTCCCTGCAGTCAAAATCTTATCTAAAGCTGCATCTCACTGCTTCTTTTAGGTATAAGTGCTGCGCTTCAGAAAACAGCACTGCAGCCAACTAAACTGGTTGGAGATCAGAGAAGCTATGTTGCATACATAACAAGTGAAGTTTCTTAACTATTCCTGTACTGGAAACAATATGAGACATATATATGGGTTACTAATATTCTATTTCTTGGCTGTACTACACATACAAATCATTCTCATAAGTTTATTTTCACTTCCGATTCCCTTTAATGACTGAGTGGAGAGACATTCAGGCTAATTGTGTATGGAGACACTATTTCTGTGCATGGCATTATGGAGGAGGGATATAGTAGGATGCACAAAGGCTTGTTAAAATGATTTCAAAGTCTTCAAGCTTATGCTAGTAGCCACTGAGGTACCCAAAAAGATCACAACCTGTGCACCTGGAAGGGGATGAGGTGCCCCTAATTTAATAGAACCACCATAGCAATAAAAGGGTAAGGCAGAACAAGCTTACTAAAAGTGATATTTAATAAAGGTACCACTTCACAACTCCCCTGCCTACTATCCCACATGCCTCAATACACCAATCCCCATAGCTCACTTATCTACCATTCCAACCTTATCCTTGGGACATTGACAAATGGTGCCACACCCACCTGCCACTTCACCTCATCATGCCCCCTAGACTAGACAGCTTCTCACAGGTGTCCCTTGGGCACACTTCCCTAGTTAGCCAAGCACTGCTCTTTTCAGGCTTCCTATAAATACTTTAAAGCAGAGTCCACTCAACTGGGTGAGTAAAAGAGTCCAATCTTAAAACACTATATAGAGCCTATATTCCCATAAAGGGATTTTATCGCCATGAGGAGTCAGAAGCGGGGATGAATTGCCCTAAATTTAGAAACTCAGATCCTAATTTAAACCACATGCTGCGGTTTTGTGACTCCATTCATACTTTTTGGCAAGAGGCGATTACTTTTGCAAATAGCATCTCTCATGGGCAGCGGAAGGTGAACCCCCTATTTTGTCTATTCCACAGTATTGGTTATTTAGAGGGTGCTGACATTCCCGTAATTTCTAAATGGGAACATTTGTTTCTCAGTGCCTCTAAGAAAGCTGTCATGAAGAAATGGTTATACATATAAATAACAGACTGGAGCACAAAATTGTTGAATTAATTAAATGTATCAATAAACTGAAAAAATTGTAAAAAATAAGGCACCAGATTATAAGACACTATGTACATACAGTACAGTATATACCTAATACACCGCCCGCGTGTGGTATATCTTAAAACAAGGAAAGGCATACAGGGTGATGTCACAATCAGGGCAGTAGAATCCTGATTCTTTTCTGACTTTTTTCCCCTTCTCATCAGTCTTGCTGCAGCATACAGCACATGTCCTGGTTGGGGAATTTTTTTGAGGAGTTGGTGCAATGTATTCCATGAAGTGACGGCCAGTGAGGCGCTCCGGGTTAACGATGTAGGAGGCACAGAGCCCAACTCTGGCATCTGCTGCAGTCTGGAATTTGAGGCAGATGCACTCTCACATCTTCCAGATGAAGTCAACGTGTTACTGGCCTGTCAGTTTGCTGCTTGTGGAGGATGTAAGCATTCCATAACCTTTGCGTCAGAAGATGGTGGAACATTTTTTAGTAATTTTTTTTTTTTGCTGCTTCCTTACTGCAGGGTAAAAAGTCACTGCCTGGTCGGCTCTGTCCACACCACCCATGGTGCTGTTGTAATCCACCATGACCTGAAGTTTTTCAATGTCCTTTCCTCCTCTCGTTCTGGCGGCGACAGTTTAAGGTGTCATGGACTGTGCTGAGGAGACACAGATTTTTTTTGTCATGCCACCGGAGAGCCAGCATTTTCCCCTTTTGCTAAGCAACTATATCCCCAGTTTTCAATTTCTGCTTGGCAAATGCTGATGTCATCTCCCGCCTGCAGTAGGCATCAATCCTATGCTTTATGAGGAACTCAAACAGTTCAGGGGAGCAGTAGAAATTGTCAGTGGTGACACAATAGCCTTTGTCCAGTAAAGGCTCAACTAGAGACATACAGAGGATGTTGCCACTCCGTAGTTGCTGAACCTGGGGTTGAACTTGGTGCCTTTTCTGGTATCCAATATAGTGTTCCACATGTAACTGGTTTCCAACTCACATAGAATGTATGACTTTACGCCAAAGCGGGCCCACTTGGATGCTATGTACTGGATCCAACTTAGCCGCCACTTATAGGATATCAGACTCTCGTCCACGCTTATATCGGTCTGTGGTACGCAAGTGGTCCAGAAGTTGTCAACCACTTCTCAGGTTTATTTTAAGTTTTGGAGCAGGGTGAGTGGACTCCTCGAAGGTGTCGTTGTTGTTGAAGTGCAAAAACTTCATTATCCGGCTAAAACGATATTCAGATATCACTATTCCTAAGAAAAGGGTTGTGATGATCTTATTGGTAGTGCAACACCTTTTCTGCAGGGGCTTCCCACCACTCCCTGCAGAATAATTAGTCCCAAAAACAACCACATGGCCTGTTTGGTGACCGGCTCCCGTGTCCTACTCCTGAAAAAGCACCCTTGGGGAGCAGCCAGTTGTTGGGTGGCATAGCGGTTAGTCTCCTCCACTATTTTTTCAATAAGCGCATCCGTGAAGAAGAGCTGCAGGTAGGCCAGGGGGCTGTGCTCACACTCTATCTTCAGGCCAGGCTCCCCAGTAAAAGGGAAACATAGGGGCAGTAGCGGAGCCTGAGAAACGTCGATGGGGCACCAAACGCGGATATCACTTACTGTACCTCCGTGGTGATGGAGTCGCTGTCGTTACCTGGGTCAGATGACAGATCTCAAGGTGCTGTCACTTGAGTCCGCCAGTGACTGAAGATCACTGTCCTCAAACTCCACCAGTGCGTCTGCAGTGAGACTCCTTCTGGATGCTGACTCCATAGCAAATGACAGGCAGGCAGAGGTCGGTGCAAACGGCAGGCAGAGAGTTGTCAAATTCAGGAAGAGCTCGTGTACAGGCCGCAGGCAGAGAGTAACCAAAATCCAGGCAAACATCGGCAACCGTAAATCAAAGCCCAGGCAAAAATCAGTGCAGGCAGAAGGCAGAGAGAATAGTCAAAATCCAGGCAAAAATCGGTAACAGGTAGGCAGAAAAGCAACAAGATTAGCAGATCACACTGCACTTAGCTCAGCCGCAACCAGGAAGCAAATGACAATATGGCATTGGATACAAATCCCCTTGTATCAAGTACAATGCTAATTTGGGCCAATCAGCTTTTTTTTTTTACATACCCTCCCTCCCCCATGACCCCACGTCGCCCCCTGACGTCTCGCCACACCGCTGCTCAGCCATCCTGATTGCCCGCCTGGTCCCTGGAAGAAAAGCAGAGGTAATGGGGATCCCGGCAGCCGGGGGGAGAAATCTGGGTCCCACTGGCCAGCACTGATCGCGCGCGGGACCCAGAAACTCAATGCACACGGTGGTTAGAGGCAGCCCGAGCTGAGCTTGGGCTTACTGCTCTGAACATGTCACTCAGCCAACTCGGGAATACCCCAAGGGGGGTTAATATTGCCTTTGAGCGGTTTGCTATTAACTAATGATATCTATCATGCTGTGTTAATAAAAAGATGTTTAAAAAAAAAAAAAGAGTCCAATCTTTATTCAAACATGGTTGTGACTACTAGATGTAGGATGATTCTTTGACAAGTCAGGGAGACGATTTGTGTGATTGAATTTAAGGAAGGTACGTCTTTTTCTTCAACATAGATAACAATGTAACCTGCAAAGGGTACTAAGCTAATTTGAAGGCTGCTTATGTGCAGACTTTATAGTGACATGCCTGTGCAGACAATCTATGCCATTTCATGTGGTGAGAGCATGTTACAGTGCGGAGGTTAAGGCAGTGCCTTTGGCTCTGTAAGGTAAACTGGGGACATGTGTACAGCACATAGGTGTACAATGTGTACAGAACACAAAAAATGGTCCACAGCATGTAGGTATATGTATGGCAGGTATGGGCATGCAGAGCTGTTATTAGCCAATTTTGTCACCCCGGGCGAAAAACCTGTGCCCCCCTACACACACACACACACACACCTTTATGCTCAGCCTATTTATTTTTACGCTCAACCAGGGACCCTCACACTCAGCCCGTCACCCTCACACTCAGACTGTCACCTTTATGGTTACACTCAGGCCATCAAACTCATTCTCAGCCTTTTACACTCACACTCAGTCTGTCAGTCAAACCACGTCACCCTCACCGCATAATAGTCACACTCAGCTTGTCAACTTGTCTCTATCTATCAAATTCACTCTCAACCAGTCACATTCACCCTTCGCCACCCCCATTCCAGTACACTGACCTTCAGGGCCACCGGGCTCTGCTGCACATATACAGACAGAAGGAGGTCTTCTCCCATCTTCCAACTCAAGCACTGACCAACACTCACTGGCTCAACGCCTGCCCTACTGCGGGGAGGAGATCAAACTTGGGAGGGTGGAGCTGCATTACACTAAATCCCTGCGGCTGAGGGTGGATCTATGTCCTCACTGATATTGGGGCTGTATTACACAGTCCACTGACTGACAGAGGCCAAGGGAGCAGCTACAGTGCAAATTATACTGGGGGTGGAGCTCTACCATTGACTGAAAGCGACCGAGATCTAGCACACTATAGTGGCGAGGTAGGAGCCACACCCCTACGACAGCAGAGACACAGCCCACAAGGGCTTTAGGAGAAGTCAAAGTACTTACAACAGAAGAAACGATGTGGGCACCAACCTTCAGTTGTTCAGCTTTTTATTTAACAAAACTGTAATTACTGTGGGAACATGTTAGTGTGTAGGTGGGGTGGGATTGGGGAGAAAGAGAGACAGAGGAGTGCTGAAGGTCATTGCCTGGATTGTTTGTGAACACTTTGGAATCTTGTGTCTAGATTCCATGAAAACACAGCATGTCCACATTTTGAATCTGGATATTACGGTAAAAGTGCGCTAACATCTGTTTGTTTTCACCTCTGCCTCTGATTATCCAAGTCCCGATTTTTTTACTGCTTTACTTTTTAATGAAGTCACAGAGACAGTACTGACTGACAGCTGCTGAGTCAGTGCACAAACCAGAACTAAAACTTATGTGCACGCTGTGGTTCTATTATGCCTGCTGCCTCTGCCTGCCTGCCTCATACAGTTGACTTTGTGACTGCAGCTCGTTGCCTGCCTCAATCGATCTCCTGTTCACTCTCTTCACTCTCCACACTGACTTCTACTCATGAATCTCCAGTCTCCTGCTGCAGGCTCGGCCTCTCCGTCACCTCTCCTCTGCCGCCCGTGTCAGACACGGGTGGGGGGTGATATGCAGGGGGCATAATGCTCAGGTCAACTTGGGTAGCCAGCCTGGAGCCCGGTCTTGTGTACAGCCCCCATACCCATCTCTACACCTCTCCAAGTGCTCTGTAGTGATGCTGGAGAAGTCTGCAGAGCCAGTTCTGCTCCATCAGAGATGGACAGAGTGAGTGTAATAAACTGAGTCTTAAACCAAAACAAAACCTTCAATGTGCGCTCCTCAAATGGTTGCTGATTATAAAATATTTCACTGCTTGACCTGGATCGCTCCTGCAAAAAGTGTGTGTGTCACTCTCTAAAAACAATATGAGATAAGGACAGGGCGCTCTACAGGAAGCCACAAAATGAATGCTAAAAGGTTACATAAACTACAATACAGAAGGTCCAAAAGACAAACAATAATTGTAATATTCTAATAGTGTCCCTCTTGGTAAGGCAATAAAAAGTCCCCACAGGTCTTCTTCCAAGCTTCTTAGGGATAAGTAAACTTCACAGTTTCCTGAAATATATAGTTACAGTGTGCACTCACCAGAGATGACAGCTGCCCTTCTCAGGATCAGCCAACAACGCTTCTGGCCCAGCCAGTGCTCCCTCGATGTTTCATTGTGCTCTCCTTCCCCCAATCACTCCAACCATAAGAGACAGAAACAAAGACACTCCAATAGTGTAATACTGTATGGCTGAGGTATATTCTAATGCACCAGTACTCCAAATTTTTACATCAGCACCCAATGCTCCACCACCGAATAGTCAATAAAGCCTCTCACCACACAGCCTGGCTGACCCAGCACAGACCAGCAATAATCACTTTGCAGACGGCATCAGCCTTGCTCCCTTATTGGCAGTTCTCCTAGGACTCAAACAGGGCCAGACATAGTGTAAAATCTTCTTTTATTACAATTATTAAAACGTAGTGCACTCACATTTAAGAAGGAATCAAATGCGCATATAAAATCCTTTGAGCTCGTTCAGCGTCCCTCATTCCTTAGCCCATGCCCAACTAGTATCGTCCTATGACTCATCAGGGGCTAAGGCCAATCGGAGCGAGGGGGCGCTACATACTTCCTCCCCCACATCACATGATCAACACTGTCACGGGGGCTGTGCATGATTCACTCGTTACTTCCTCATTCGCCACAATTGTCTGACAATACCCACACTCCATGTGTCATCAGGAGAGAGGCTCCGTGATTGGTTGTAATCTGCCTACATTTCCCAGGGAACTAATTTTCACGCCAGATGCCGGCAACTTGCCCAGCCCGAACTACATTTCCCATCAGTCCCTTCTTACTACACATTCCTCTATCATGCGGGTTATAAACCTCCCTTATTTCTAACTGGGCAGCTTTACTACAGCTGTCAAAGCGCTGCCTACCATCGCACTCTTAGTTCCCTACACGGAAACCGTGCACACCCGAGTGGAACTACATTTCCCATAAGCCCTCTCATATGCCTCCCATCTTTTCTACGGTGACTCAGAGATACATTATCCTCTAACCCTACCAATTCCCATAATGAGAGAGCGTGTTTCTTTGTGTTAACCCCTCACAGTCCCATCACTGTGAAGGATCAATTCTACAAGGGGTCACTAAACTTAGATATAATAAGGTAAAATTATAATAAAATAAAATAAAGATCAGCTTAAAACTTGAGTATTTTTCCTAGCCACTTACAGTATTATCTTTATAGGGGAATTATTTTATTTTATACCTCTCCCTATTTATGTAAGCAACGCATAAATAATGCATAACCCCCTATGTTTGTAATAAATAAACGGAGTCTTGTTATTATAATAAGAAGGCTTATTATTATAAGAAGTTATTTTAAAAATTAGATGAAAATTATCTCCTAGGAGATAACACAGGAGAAAAAGTTAATTGCACATGGGCTCATGTGTGTCTGTATGTGTGAAAACATGCACGTTTTATCACAGAAGCTAATGTAATTGATAGAGAAAATGCGTGCAGTGCTTCACTTCTGTCTGTTTTTATCTGCATGGAGAAAACACATTCAAGTGTGCACCTGAATAACATTGGTTCTCAGTTTACTTGTGCAGAAAGCGAGGGGGGGGGGGGCATCCAAGTAGCTGCAAGGTGATAGAAGGAAGTGAGGTTAAAGTCAGAAGCCGTACAGTGTAGGTCATGCAAATTATAATGAAAAACAGCATAGGAGGTGCCCCTGGTAAGGTAATTGGAATGTACAGCACACCAAGTAGCTGTACATATTTTATCTGCCTTGACAAAGGGTACCCAATTAGCCACAAAATAATCACTGGAGAATGGTCAGATCTCTGTACATTTGTATGTGATGGCACAATAAAAAATGCACTGTTGCTGCAAACTACTTGTGTGCGGACCCTTCCCTGGATTTGTTGTTAGTTTGTTTGAGGATCTAGCACCAGCATTTGGCCACTCCAGTAGAGGTTTTAGATTCTTATCTGATTGCATTCACTAAAGGGTCCCATACACTGGCCATAGATGGATCGATCGATTCTATAGAAGCGATTCAATGAAATCTATTGATCAATTTGTGACCGATTTCGATCTATACTGATTTGATCTATCTGACAGGATGGAAAATGTACGGCGATCTGCTGCTGGCAGCAGGACGATGGCCCATAGAGTTGCATTGGATCTAATGGTCCAATAATGCATTTAGATCTATTTCCTATAGATTTCCAATAGATTTAATTCTGAAATCTATTGGAAATCTGTTCCTAGTGTGTGGCACACGTCAGATCGATTCTTGTCATATTTGACTTGACAGGCATCTGACAGAAATCTATCTGATGGTCGAAATCAACTGTAAATCTATAAGTGTATGGCCACCTTTAGTACCATTCGCTTATTTATCACTGCTGGTGGTCACACCCTGCACTGTTTCCTGGCATGTTCCTTGTTCGTGCAGATGCATGGCAGTTGACTGTTTATTAATTATTTTTTAAGCTGCCAGAGGTGCGGATACAATGCTGGTATGAAAGTCAGAGATTGCGCTTAGTGTGGTTTGCATCACAGCTCCAGCATATCAGTCATGCAACTCCTTTGCGTCGTGTCTCTGGCTAGCCTGTCAGTCCAGAACTCCAGCCTTCTTCAGGTATCCTGTCCCCCTTTCGGTCCAGCCAGCCTCTCCTGCCAGTTTATCCAGTGGTGTTTGTTAGTCTGGACATCATACTTGCTCTAGTTAACTGGTCAGTCCAGATACTCCTGTCCTGTCTGTCAGTTTGCACCCCAGTCTTCCTGCCTACAAGTCCAGACCCCAATTTTTCCAGTTACCTTATTCTGCCAATCAGTCTAGTTGCCCTGTCTTGCTTACTCTAGTTAGCAGATCCTATCAGTTCATTCTGCATCTGCTATTCCAGTTCTTATTTCACTTGCCCAGTCTGAAAACTTTCACTTCTGTTCCTGCCATGCCTGCCTGTCAATCCAGTCTGCAACCTGTCATCCACTTTTTCTAGCTTATCAGTCTAGTCTCAACCCCAGCCAGTCACTATCACTCATGTCTTTCCTGCTGTCAGTCTAAAACCTACTTTAATATTATTATATTGTTGACATTATTGGTGGGGGGGAGTCCACAGATGCATTCCTCGGATGCATTCCTCAGATGCATTCCTCCTGTGTCTTTCCATCCCTGCAGGCAGTATGCAACCCATGACCTAGCAGCACATAAATTACATGACCTCGCATATGCTGTAAGGTCACAGTGCAGGCACCTTGGAGGGAATATATAGAGGACACAGCGGAGTAGGGTGGCGAACAGGTTATTATACGCTCTGCTGCCAACACTCTGCACAGGCCCAGGAAAGCACTATTTTAAATGGGAGGGAGACCGGCCAGGGGTCTGTTGATTTGCCACTGCTATGCACCCAACATCTCCCTATCAAACAAATCTTTACGGCTGTAGCGATCATGGTTTTAATAGATTTCGGACAGAAGTTGATTGACCCTATCATTGGGCTGCCATGTTGGGTCATAAATCTCCAGCAAATTCAATCACATTGATTGAATCTGATGGGGAAAATTGACAATTGAGCACCTTTTACACCACAAAAGATTAGACTAGATTGCACCACCTCAGCTGCCAGGTTTGTACTGTCTGCAGCAGTAGTTCAAAGATAAGGCAGGCTTCAAGCATGTACATATTCTGATCACATACCCGCTCCCTGTACTCCCTTCTCATTTTAAGGACACCTGAAGTAAAAGGGATATATAGGCTGCCATATTTATTTCCTTTTTACCAATCCAAATTTCCTAGCTGTCCTTCTGTTCGTTTATTTGGGTAATACCTTTTCATGACTAACTGAACATGGTTTATTGCCAGCTTTCAAAACATTAAAGGGACCCTGAATTCAAAAAATAAATGAAATCTTTACCTACCTGGGGCTACCTCCAGCCCCCTGTAGCCCGCACAGTCCCTTGGCGTGCTCTGCTTAGCCTCCATGTCCCTTTGGCGGCTCCGTTAACCTGGTGACTTTGGCTGAAGTTGCGGATGCGCTGCCCGTCTGCACACCCGGTGCAATAATGTGCCCGGCACCGTAACATTCAGTATTTCAAGAACCGGCAAGTCGGCGGGTTAACAGAGCCGCCAGCAGGACCACGGAGAGGACCCAGAGGACGCCGACGGACTTAACGGGCTACGGGGGGCTGTAGGAAGCCCCAGGTAAATCCAGATTCCAGTTTTTTTGTGTTCAGGGTCTCTTTAAAGAAAACCTGAACTGAAAATTAAGTCAAAATAAGCATACACAAGTCATACTTACCTTCCATGTAGTCTACTCCTCAGTGTCTTTATCCTGTCCCGCGTCCTGTTTGTTCACTGTGATCAAGGGAATTTTCCGTCCTCCATTTTGAAAAAATGGCCATTACCCATAACAGCTTTCTGGTCAGCACACAGTTAAACTGAAACATCGCCCACTTGAGCCATAGGGAAACATGGACATTTACCTGGTACATCAGGTTTCCTCTTAGCTATAACTGACAGCAACTGATATTTTACTGACAGCAACTGATATATTTCAGATCTGACAAAATATTGTCAGAACAGGAAGGGATTATTGTCAGAAGAAAATGGTGAGGTTCTGAGAGGAACTGATGGCAAGGTAACCATGTAATGTTCATTTGAAGTTACCTCATGTGTTTATTTTAAATATTTTTACTCAGTACAGGTTCTCTTTAAGTTTCTTCTTCTGGCATTATACAGAACTGGATTGGTACGGTTCTGATCCAGTTCTGTATAATGCCTGAAGAAGAAACAAAATGTTTCAAAAGCTTGCCATAAACCATGTACACTTAGTCATTAAAGGTATTACCTGAATGAATGTTGGTTTAATGTCAGCATATCTGCTCCATGGCTCACACTGGACCATTCTTCACTAGCTAATCTTCTGCCTCTAATACTTTTAGCCACAGACCCTGAGCAAGCATGCAGATCAGATGTTTGACTGGATTTGCCTCATGCTTGTTTTAGGCGTATGATTCAGATACATGAAAGCTCAGCAGGACACCAAGCAACTAGTATTGTTTTGAAAGTTTTTTTTTTATTGAAGATTGGCACATAACATTTGAGAACATGTCCAAAGTTCGCAAATGAAAAACGTATGGCATCTTCAACAATACACATTCACAAACTCCAACTTTTCTATTTTATGTTGGATATCACACAATGGGTAAAGAAAAAACAAGTGTCTCCATTGGACGAATATGTAATAGGGTTTTAACAAGACATATAGGAAAAGAGCAATGCTTTAATGGTGCCACCTACTCTTTTTACATCCTAAACAACTTGGATTCATTCCAATATTATAATCTAGAATTTCTCAAGTAAAAGTTAGTTGTTTAAAAGGAAATAAGTATTACAGCCTCCATATCCTTCTAGCTTCACCTTTATGGTGACGACTAATGATTCAATCTTAAGTTCTCAAGTAGTAGTAAGGGGGTAAACTGTATGAATGTACTTTAAATGGATAATTTAGGTAGTCCTTCTTATTACATAAAGTGGTAGGATTGTATAATCAAGATTATATCATTAGTGGGCACCTTTAGATAAATCCTCTCCCGAGCAATGTGAAATTGACAAATGATCTCCAGAAGTATCATGTCTTTGTAAGTAACTGCAATATTTTGTTGTTGGTATTGTTGTCTTGTGAAAATGCTAAATGTTCTTCTGTTGTATGAACCTGCTTGTTAGATGAACAATGAACTAGAGTGGTGTTTTCCATTGTCTACACCAGAGGTGCCCACATTTTTCAGCTTGTGAGCTACTTTGAAAATTACGAATTGAAAATGACCTACCAGGTAAAATCCACCTACCGATGCATGTCAAAGAGGTAGTCTACTAGTGATTACCACAAGCCCTGCCTGTCCTGAGGAGTCCAAGTCCTCCTCAGTAAGCCAAATAGAACAGTATTTGACCAAATTGAGTCACAGTATCATGCTTACAATATTTATACTCAGTGTCCAGCAAAAATTGTAATCAGCAGTAGCACATAATGCATCTAAATGTATGGCTCTCCATCTTTCAAAATCATTATCCTCTACACTGCTGTGCAGAACATCAGGATAACATATCACACTAAGCTCATCCAAGTAAAAGAGACAGAATATGATGCGTACATTACTCAGGCAGGTGGTGTGGAATCTACATGGATTTCCTTTGCGATCTACCCAATGGGCACCCCTAGTCTACACAGATGCTAAATGTATTTGTAAGCTACATATCCATGTAATACACTTTTTGAATTTGAACACGCTGCAAGATCTTTCTTTTAATAATCTTCTGCTAAAATGTGCATGCTAATCAGAAGTATTATGCAAATTGCATCTAGTGCTGAATGTAATATTAATTCAAGCAGCCTTAGAGCATAATTACAGGAAGCTGCTATGTAAACTAGGAAGGTGTGATTTCTGATTATTTTAAGAGTTCATTATTTACACTTAGTTGACATGTTGGAGCTCAATTGCTGAGTAAGTGGAGCAGTTTTAATGAAGTCTCTGGTGTCCTGATATAAGCCTGCAGTAATATGTTGCACAAGAGAAAGGGATGTGTGCTCTGACCAGTCAACTCCTGACTTAAATACTGGCTGCCTCAAGTCTATTGACCAATTAAAATGGCATAGCGTTTGCATATTGCATTCGCCCACCAGAATATGCAGGATCTAAACTATCCACCTGCGCTTCCTGCAGGAGTTGGCCCACGCAATATTCATAAGCCTGCAGTAAACTATAGCGCTAAGTAAAATGAGTAAACTTTTATTCTTCTGTTGTATCCTTGCTTTGCATCTTTTAATAGCACTCCGCATAAGTCCTTCTAAGTAAGGCTACCTACACACTTTAGGTTTTTTAAACCCAAAATTTGTAACTACATAACAATCCAGGACCGCCTAACGCCAATTGACTACATAACGATCGCGTCATGTCAATTGGCATGAACGCGGTGGCAGCCCCAGGACCGCCTAACACCAATTGGCATCAAGTCCTGGGGAGGGGGTTGCCGATGCACTCTCCGCTCCGTCATCAGTCTCCCAGCGGTGATCGTCACTAGGAAACTGTTAGACGGTGAAGCCGCCATCTATTTACATGGTACAGTGCTGCAATCTACGGCAGCACTGTACTGGGGACAACCATGTCACATGGCTGTCCCCCCGGGAGGCTGGAGAGCAATCGGCTGTCATAGGCTGATGTCTATGAGAGCCAATCGCTGTGATTGGCTGGTCGGGGGAGGGAGGGAGAGTAATAAGAAATAAATGACTTTTATTTAAAAATAAAACAAATAAATATTTAAAAAAAAATAAACAAAAATTCCAGCAGGGATCAAAGCCCACCAACAGAAAGCTCTGTTGGTGGGCAGAAAATGGGGGGGGGGGGGGACACTTGTGTGCTGAGTTGTACAGCCCTGCAGTGAGGCCTGAAAGCTGCAGTGGCCTATATTGTAAAAAATAGCCTGGTCACTAGGGGGGTGTAAGCCCATGGTCCTCAAGTGGTTAAAGGACAGGTGCAAAAAATAAATAAAAAGAAAACAGGATCTACTTACCTGGGGCTACCACCAACCCCTAGCAGCTGATATGTCCCTTGCCGAAGCTTTGGTGTCACCGGATCCCCTCCGTTTCAGATGACAACCTCGCCAGATTTGCATCTACTGCGTGAGCGCCACTCACAAGAACGCTCATGTGGTTGGGAGCATTCTGCGCCTGTGCAGAATGCTTCAGGCGGCATGAGGACGCTTCTGCGTCTGCGCAGAATGCTCCAGGCTACATGAGCGCGAGCGGTGCTGCCGTGCACTTGCGCAGACGCAGTAGATGCAAAACCTGGTGAGGTGGGCATCTGAAATGCGGGGGATTCCGGGACACTGGAGCTGTGGCAAGGGACATATCGGCTGCCAGGGGCTGGAGGAAGCCCTGGGTAAGTAGATCCTGTTTTTAATTTTCCTCCTTTAAGCTACCCATACACTAGAAGAATATTGCTAATCCCAAATTCTGACCCCAACATCTGTGTGCCTCTGCATTTAGATCAGTCCAATCCGAGTATATTTTTCAACTGTACAGTTAACACCCATGCTAAGTGCAACCTAGGGCCCTTTTCCATGGGGAACCGCAATCACAAGCACAATCGTGTTGCATTGTAAAAGTACAACTCACAATTTCCACTCGCCACAAATGGAGTGAATCTGTCGAGAAGCAGAGCATGAGGAATTATAAGCTGTCGTTCAGAGGTTTATTAGAGACTGAAATGTAAAATGGAAGATGTCTGCTTTAATTTTTAAGTATTTAAGTATTTTGTACAAGAGGAGACTACAAGGGGGCAATACACAGCAGACACGCAGAGATGGAGGAAGAGAGAGACATCAAGCATATGTAGACAGACGCAGACATAGCCTTTCTCTCTCTCTCTCTCCCTCCCTCCCTCTTCTTCCCTTGCTGCCATACACAGGATCCTGCTGCAGGCTGGCTGTAATGTTGCTGTCAGAGAAGGCAGAAGGAAGGGCGGAGATAAATCTTGCCTGCGTGTGCTACTCCCCTCCCTATCTATTGCATGTGAAAATAACTGCAGAGGTAATAACTTAAAGGGGATCTGAAGTAAGAGGTATACGGAGGCAGCCATATTTATTTCCTTTTAATCAATACCTGTTGCCTGACAGCCCTGCTGGTCTATTTCTCTGCAGTAGTATCTGAATAACACCAGAAACAAGCATGCAGCTAGTCTTGTCAGATCTGACTTTAAAGTCTGAAACACCTGATCTGCTGCATGCTTGTTCAGGGGCTATGGCTAATAGTATTAGAGGCAAAGGATCAGCAGGGCTGCCAGGTAACTGATATTGCTTAAAAGGAAATAAACATGGCAGCCTCCATATACCTCTCTCTTCAGTTCCCCTTTAAGGACTGGAGTGATAACACTCTCACTGTGAAAACATATCATGTTAATAAGGCAAGCTTCTTTAGTGAATTAACATTTAAAATACCGATTGATCTCGGTTGATGAGTTTTCACTTGCCTTATGATCACTAGCATGATCTTAGTGAATTGTGGTCATTTCATGCCAAATGTGAGAGAAGATTAAAGGGAACCTTAACGCAGAGGGATATGGATGTTTCCTTTTTAAACGATACCGGTTGGAATCCTACTGATATCTTTGGCTGCAGCAGTGGCTGAATTACACACCTGAAACAAGCATGCAGCTAATCCAGTCTGACTTCAGTCAGAGCACCTGATCTGCATGCTTGTTGATGGGCTGTGGCTAAAAGTATTAGAGACACAGGATCAGCAGGAGAGTCAGGCAACTGGTATTGCAGTTTAGGTTCCCTTTAAGGCTGTGTTCCCACTTGAGTGGAGAAAGGATTTTTTTTCTTGTCCATTTTCCGCTCATTGCAGAACTGACAGTGAACGGCTCCTATTTTATAAATAGGAGCTGCTGTTCACGCTTGTCAATATGCAAAGGATCTGCTGCTGTAAGTGCACTTCTGTGCCATCCACACTAATCCCAGAAGAGCAGATGCTTTCCCCTTATAGCATATGGGGGTAATGCATCAGCCCCAGGCTTCAGCCAGACCATCGGAGCGGACACTACACTGTCCGCTCCCGCTGGCCGCATATGATCAAATCACTAAGCATCTTACTTAAAGGAATACTATCAATACCCAAGTGTTCTAAAATGACAATGTACAAATAATGTCTAAGTAGCTTTGTAAACCTTTTCCTACTTTTCTTGTTAAATATCAGAGGCAAAAGCTTTTATAGTGGGACAAATCAATTGCAGAAGGGGTGTCTGCTTCAATGCCCAGCCAGTGTTACATATCAGACTACAGAGTATTTTTCTCTGAAAGCAAAAACAGTATGAAAAGCTGTGACAATTACAAATGTTTCCTCTGTTTCCTCTGCTCTCTTCAGACACTTCAGTCAGAAACACAGGACACAGAAGCTGCAGCTCTTGGGAGCTTTCTCTCTCTCACACACAGAGTTACACACAGGGTTAACTGATCAAGTGTGAGGGGAATTTCCCCTCTCCTCATGGTCCATTATGTTGTCAGTTTTGGCGTCAGTAAAGTTTGAAAGTATTTTGCTAACCCTAAACAGAGGTTGCTAGTGAAATCTATACACCAGTACTTAGCAACAAACAAACAATTCCTATCTCAATTGAAAAAAATATGTAAATCGATAGTGTTCCTTTAAGGGTGCTTCGAACATGCGCCAGTCACAGACACAAGGAAGGAAACATTTTAAATGAAATCTGCTGTGACAGAAGACTTTTGTATAGAGTCTTTTATCTCTTGATTTGCACCAGGCCCCTTGTTGGAGGGGAACTCCCAACACCTCCTATGTTTTTAAACACCACTTGGATGTATTGTCATAATTAGTCACATTTTTTTAACACTCTAAAATACTTATACTTTAAACAAAACCAGATTTGCAGTTAAGAGAAGTATTTTGAGGTCACAGATTTCATGGATTTCCACTGCCATTGTCCAAGTGGTCTTTCTAGGTCTCCAGTTCCGGTCAGTCAAGAAAGCCTGATCTTCTTGTCTGTTTTCAGCCACCGTAGCTAGGGGATCTTCCTGTTTTTTATGTTCGACTGGAGGACATGTTATCTAAGTATTTATATAATTTCATAAACATTTCATTGGAAATGAGAAATTTGTGCGCTGCCATTGGGGGCCCATGGACCAATGAGAGGTGCAAAGAAGAAAGCTGTCTTCAATCCCCACGGACATAGCGGATTAGGTAAGCAGCTGCCACTACTCACCGGGGGGGGGGGGGGGGGCAGGAGAGGAAGCGGAGAAGTGGGTGGCAGGAAAGGGAGCAGAGGCACGCGAGGGGAACTGGGCACATGCTGGGACAGGAGGACAGTTGGGCAAACATGGGGGGTACAGGAGGATGCATGGGGAGACACGGAGGACACCATTTGGGGGAGAACATGTACAAGATGCTCCTGGAACATGGACGCACCAGATTTAGTGTATTTTGTTTTGCGTTTTTTTGCCTTCTAAACCTAGATGCATGTTATATTCCAGAGCGTCTTATGCAGTGGAAAATATGGTAAGTTTAGAGGTAAAAAGAAAAAAAAAACACTGTCTCTAAGCTACACTGACCACCTACGCTACATTCACCCCTCTTGAGCTGTGCAGTACAGAGCTTCTGGTCCATCTTTTATAATACTGAGGGGGTGGGGCCTAACTCGCAAAGCTTGGAGAAAGAAAGAGACTGTAGTGGAGTCTGCTGGCTGAGCTCCCATAGACCGCTGGCACAATACTATAATTCCTAACTGGGGCACTGCTACTGTTCAGGTCCCAGACACTGCACAGGCTCCATAAAGCTTTCCTCCTTCTGATGCCCTGATTGTGGCCTTGTATGGTTAGATGGGGACCTGGACAAACCTACAACCCACTGTATCTCACACTAGCTGTAAGATATGGAGTAAGGTGAGTAATAATTTGGGGCTGCTTCAGTAAAGCTGGAATCAGGCTGATGTGTCGTTGTTATGGATACAATTTGTTACAATCAAGCCACACACAGGGTTAGCCTAGAAAATAACATTTACTTTCTCCTGCTAAGACTATGCTCCCCTATTGGTATTACCAGCAGGACAGTGATCCATGCCACATATCCAGGGGAATCAAGGTCTAGATGGAGGATCACCAAATCAAGAGTCTGTCTTGGCCAGCCCAATGTCCAGATACCTATTGGAAACATCAACATGTTTTTTTTATCCTGTTTTTGTTTTTGCAGAGTGAGTGGTATTAAATTACACAACAGTAATGTAAAAAAAAAAACGGTAGAGAGGAGGCCAAAATGCATGTAAGCTGTGGTTGAAAGAGGTAACCACAAAGATAAAGACAACTGAATTCAAAGTGAAAGTAAAATGAATTTACCTGCTAAACAATCCTATTGGTTTACAAAAACCACCCAGCACATTAAAGAAGCTTCATAAATAAAAAGCAGACTAACACCCGGACGACTACACCCTACATTTAAAAATGGAAGAATAAACAAACTGTGTACCAGCTGATGCCCTAATTCTTGTTTTGTTCAATGCTCTGTACTTGAAGTTTTCCACATATTGTGTGATTTATTTTGTTAATGTGTTTGAATATATTGTATAATAGAAGATCTGGACTAGTAATGGTCATGTCTAGGAGAACTCATGAAAACGTATGTGATTTGTTTGTTCAACTGATAGATTTGCAATGCTCTGATTTACATATCTATCACCAGACCAAACTCAACACATGCTTCTCCATGAATTCTCCTAGTCATGACCATCACTACTTTGGACCTAGGTCCTGTCTGGGATATCACTTTCTTTAATAATTTTGCAATAGGCTTTGTGATAGAGGGAGTAGGGAAAAATGATTGGGACTACATAGAGGATTCAGCACTTCGCGCAGTAATCTTTCTGGTTTTTTTTCTATGCAAATAAAACAAACATTATCATCATTGGGTAAATCACCTTCCACACTCTGGAATTAATGCCACTTTTTTCTTAACTGTCCCATAGTGTCCACTATCATGTTTATTAATTTTTGTAAAAACTTTCAGGTAACATAGCACCATGTTCATGCTTAAAATGCATGCAGTAGTAACACCATGTTCATGCTTGCAGTCCCCTGGAGTCCTCCTGTACCCACGATGCCGGTTAAAATCTCTCCAGCCCGCAGCGGCAACCTCTGCTAAGCTGGCCGGCCAGGGGCCCCCTCATGCGCTCCCTCATCACACTCCCGCGGCTTGGGAGAGTTATGCGCAGTGTGTGAAACTCGCTACTGCACATGCACAGAGTGCTCCCAGCCACGGGAGAGCAATCGGGGTGCTCACGACTCAGGGCTGCATATGCGCAGTAGCTGCCGACTGGCGGCGACAGGCCAGCTTTGCGGGGGTCGTCGCTGCTGGCCTGAGGGACTTGGACCGGCGTCGTGGGCACAGAAGGACTCCAGGAGGTTGCAAGAAGCCCCAAGTGATTTTTTTTTTTTACTTACCATATTTTTCGGACTATAAGACCGGACTATTCGGACTATGCATGTCTCACTGTGTTGCAATGTCTGTGTGTCCCAGTATCTGTGTGTCTGCATATACTCCGTGTCCCTGGTGTCCAGGTGTCCTGATGTCTTAAACACACACTTGCAGCTGCCACTCATTCATCAGGCTTTCCCCGGTGTCCCAAATACATGCCTCTCTTGCAGCTTTGATCATTGTGCTGTCTCCTGGTACCGCCGCAGCTTGTATAAATCAGGAAGTTACGGACGTCTTTGCAGAGAAATGCACCAATCAGGCGGGGGTGCTAGCCTCAACCGCCAATCACGCTGCGCACTGTTCGAAGCGATGTCTCGAGGGCGGCACCACCTCTCCGTCATTGGGGCCAATCACAGCGCCCTCCCCTGCCTGATTGGTGCATTTCTCTGCAAAGACGTCCAGGACTTCCTGATTGATACAAGCTGCAGCAGTACCGGGGGACACCGTGATGATCAAAGCTGCAAAAGAGGTATGTATTTGAGACACGGGTAACAGCCTGATGATGAATAAGTGGCGGCTGTATGTATGTGTTTAAGACACCAGGACACACAGACACTGGAGACATGGAGTACATGCAGACACGCAGATACTGGGACATAGGGGGACAGGAAGACAAGGGGGACATGCAAAAGCAGACATGCAGACACTGGGACACAGGGATAGCAAACACTGGGACAATGGGGATAGAAGACACTGGGCATGGATGAAACCGTGGACAAGGGAACAGAGGAAGGGGGACAAAGCGCATGGCATCCGACTCCGGGACAGAGGACACAGGTGGACAGAGGACATGAAGACAGAGGAAGGGGTAAAGAGGAAATGAAGACCCCAGTGGATGGGGGGGGGGGGGGCAGAGGACACAGAGGGACATAGGAAAATACAGGAGGGCACAAGAAGTACAAGAAAGACATAAGGAAGACATTAATAATTGGGGAAAAGGTCCATAAGATGCCCCTGCACCATGGACGCACCAGGTTTAGTATATTATTTTTTTCTCTTGGTTTTTGTCCTCTAAACCTTGGTGCATCTTATAGTCCGGAGTGTTTTATAGGCCGGTAAATACGGTAAGTGGCCATTTCAATCGCATGCAGCAGTAGTTGATCAAGGTAGATTTGTCTACTGTAACTATTGCTTTTATTTTTACGATTTAATTACACTGTTCTATTGCTATGTTCAACATGAAAAAATAAGTGTTAATGCGGTTGTGCAGATCAAAGTAAGTTTTTTTTGTTTTTTTTGTTTTCTTTGTTTTCTCCTTTTTGCCTTGCATAGTAGCCATTCTAAAACTTGCCAACTGAGAAATATCAATCATAGTTCGTTGCTTGGTGCAAATACATCTTGATAGATGTATTTTGACAAATGGCCAACATTAATATCTTTCAACACTTGGTTTACCAGCAGGCATATTCAAGGTCAGGTCCTCTGTGCCATCATATTTTCTCTCCAAAATGTCTTTCTGCTAGGTGAAGGGAGCATTTAATGTGCCACACTGTAGTAATGGATTTCTAGCAGGTTTTCCTTGTTCTCTTGGGATAAGTTTAGCAATGTTTTAAATGTGACATTAATGAAGGACTGTTTAGCAAGGATTTTTAGTTTAGCCATTCGCTCTCTTGTCCCCTGGGGGACAAGAGAGCGAATGGCTCTCATAGGCAGAAGCCTTATGACAACCGATCGCCAGGATTGGCTGCCGGGAGGGAGGGAGGGAGGTAAAAGAGACACAACATAAATAGGTAATTTTAACAAATTTCGGACTGACGCAGTTCAAATCTACGTCGGGCGGGTGGCGCTGCGGTTCTGACCGGACGTGAGCTCTACGTCCCATTCAAGGCCTATGCCAATTAGCCTTAAAGTAAACCTGAGATGAACGAAAACAAAAGTTTTATACATACCTGGGGCTTCCTCCAGCCGCCTTCGGCCTGATCTGTCCCTCGCCTCTATCCTCCACCTCCGGGAGCCAGGTCTTACCATTGCACGCCCGCTGCGATGTCGTCGCGAGGACCATTCTGCGGGATAACACTGTTAATAAATACAGTAAAAAGAATTGGACCAAGTATTGACTCCATGTGTTAACCCACTGCTAACTGTTTCCCATTTTTAATTTGTTCCATTTACCACCACTCTTTGCCTTCTATCCTTTAATCAGTTCTCTATCCACATACACACATTTTTTTCCTGTTCGCTGTATCCTCAGCTTCTGCACCAGACTATTTTGGGTAACAATGTTAAAAGCCTTTGCAGAGTCCAAGTACACTACATCTATAGCTTTCCCAAGATCTACATTTTCATTCACCACCTCATAAAAGCTGAGCATGAATGGTGAGACAGGACCTGTCCTTAATAAAACCATGCTGTCGAACTGAAATAAGATTATTCTGTGCTACATAATTTAATACAATAATAATAATACAATAACATTTATATAGTGCTTTTCCCCCTTAGGACTCAAAGCGCTTAGGCTCTCTCAGATTCAGTAATTGGTAGTAGGATGAAGTATTCACACAACAAAAGTTAGATTTCTGCAAATGCCAAACTGAACAGGTGGGTTTTCAGTCTCGATTTAAACACGTCCAGGGATTGACCTGTCCTGATCTGTTGAGGTAAGGAGTTCCAAAACGTAGGGACAGCATGACAGAAGGCTCTGGGACCAAAAGTTTCCAAGTGGACTCTGGGTATGACTAGATTATTAGAACCTGTGGAGCTGAGAATGCGGGGATTGCTACGCAGCTGCAACATATCTTTCATGTATCCAGGGCCCAGATTATTCAGGGATTTAAATGTCAGTAGGCCAATCTTGAATAGGACCCTCCATTCTATAGGTAGCCAGTGAAGGAAGTGCAGGACTGGCTTTATGTGGCAGTGACGGGGTTGGTTGGTTAGCAGTCTGGCAGCAGTATTCTGTATCAGTTGTAGGCGGTACAAGACCTTTTTTGGAAGGCCAGTGTAGAGAGCATTACAGTAGTCCAGTCGGGATGTAATGAAGGCATGGACTAAGGTTGGCAGATCTTCTGGGAGGATGAGGTGCTTGATTTTTGCAATGTGTTCTTCACCTGTTCTTCAGGTGAAAATAGGATGATTTCACCACAGCAGAGATTTATGTTCTGAAATTTAAATCCCCATCAATTAGAACTCCCAGGCTACGCACATGATCAGAGCTGCGTAGATCCGTGCTTCCTATTCCCAGTGGTGAAGACTGCAAGTTAAGTTGTTTTGTTGTCATGCGCTGCCCTCCGATCAGAAGGACTTCAGTTTTGTCTGCATTCAGTTTCAGCCAGTTGTCATTCATCCATTGCTGTAGTTCACATAAGCAGGCGTTTATAGTTAGAGCTGGGTCTGTCACACCAGGCTTGAAGGATTGATATAGTTGGGTGTCGTCTGCATAGCAGTGGTATGTCAGGCCATGTTTTTGGATTCATTTTCCAAGCGGTAATATGTAAATCGTGAAAAGCTGGGGAGAGAGGATTGAGCCCTGGGGCACCCGGTACTTAAGTGGTACAGGGGTGGACAGGAAGGGCCCCATAGACACTTTTTGGGTTCTGCCACTCAAGAAGGATTGGAACCACTTAAGAACTATGCCATCAATGCCGCAGTATTCCTGTAGCCTGTTTATCAAGATGTCATGGTCAACTGTATCAAAGGCTGCAGAAAGGTCTAGCAGTATGAGGATCGAGCACTCTCCTCTGTCTCTTGCCATGAGCAGGTGGTTTCATATTTGGATGAGGGCAGTTTCAGTGCTGTGGTGTTTCCTGAAGCCAGACTGGAATGGGTCATAACTGTTGTTTTATAGGATGTTGGCTTCTAGCTGGAGGTATACAGCTTTTTCAATTCGCTTACCCAGAAAGGGAAGGTTAGAGACAGGTCTGTAGCTGGTCTTTGCATCTGGGTCCAGGGAGGGTTTTTTGAGGAGAGGCCTGATGATTGCTTCCTTCAGTAAAGCAGGGAAATATCCCTGATTGTAAGGAACAGTTAACAATTTTGAGGAATACTGGTACAAACCGCTCGGGGCAGTTCAACATGAACTGTGTTGGGCCAGGATCCAGGTCACAGGTAGTTAGGCAGAGGTGAAGGAGGATGCTTGATGTGACTTCTTCATCAATTTCTTTGAAGTTTGACCAAGGTGTTACGTTGTCTCTGCTAATGGTCTTCGGCACTATATTAGGCCCAGATGCTGTAAGTTGGATGGCGGACCTTATAGCGGAGACTTTGTCTGTGAAGAAATGGGCAAATTGGTCACAGAGGTCCTTCGAAGACTCGATATTACGTTTTTGACATGCTGGGTTGCAGAGTTTTTCCACTGTGCGGAACAGTTAGACTGGTTTGTTAACTGCATTTGCAATCTCTTGTGATAGAAAGGATGATTTTTTTCCCGTGATTACCTTTTGGTAGTTCTTCAAGTGGAGGATTAAGGCATGTTCGTCTTCTGGGGACTGAGATTTGCGCCACAGTCTCTCAAGTTTTCGGCCTTGTCTTTTCAGCTCTTTTATAGAGTTATCAAACCACTGTGCATGATGGTGTAAAGTAAGATATTTGGTGCACAGAGGAGCAATGGTCTCAAAGGTGGAGGACACACATTTGTTGTATTTAAACACCAGAGTATCGGGGTCCAAGCTGGAGTCAGTCAATTCATCAAAGCTAAGGTTATCTTGGATATGTTGAGGTGTTAGCCCTTTTAAGCGGCAATATTTTATTTGATTCTTGAACTGGTGTTTGACAGCTGGTATTGAGAGGGAGAAGTGGATAGTGTGATGGTTAGACCAGGCAACAGGATTAATTTCCACATTGGGTATTGACAGCCCAGTATGGAATATAAGGTCCAGAGTGTGACCTTTCCTGTGAGTAGCAGATAGCATCCCTTATGCTTAAAACCCACCGCGATATAGGAAGATGGATTCAGTGACGTCCCTCCGTGACAAGCATTCCCTGAACCAACATTCTGCCAGCGTGTATGCGTGATGTTACACAATTGGCACGAACGGGAACTCAATCGATTGCGGTACTTTGCTCCAATCATTCAAGTGATCGCACGCATACAGTTATGTCGCAAGATAGCGGAAACGATCGACTGTCGCTCCTAAAAAAATTGTTGGGAAAATCGTGCGGTTGGTACAGGCCTTTAGGATACCTTGTAACAATTTACACACAGCTGATGTTAAACTTACAGGTCTATAGTTTCCTGGTTCTGAATTTGTCTCCCCTTGAATAAGGGGGAAACATCAGCTGTATGCCAATCATAAGGAACTGACTTGAGAATCTCAGAAAGTAAGATAAAGTGGCTTATTGATAACAGAACTCAACTCCTTTAACCTCCTTAGCAGTATGCCCGACACTGTGTCGGGCATACCGCTGGCTGGCCCCAGGAGTCCCCCAGTATAATTTTAACTGATCCGATGCCTGTAAAAGCTTCAGCTAGCACTAGGCTAGCTTGTACATGTGGCCAGCATCTCCCCGATTGCTGATGATCCCCCCAATCTCCCACTAATACATTACCCAGCCTGGATCCAGCGATCAAGCAGCCTCCCTGCACATCTCTGGTCCTCTCTATGGGGAGGATCGGGTCTGCGCATGACGTCGATGACGTCATGTGCGATCCTCCCCATAGAGAAGAGCGGAGCTGTCCGGGAGGCTGCGCTCATTGCTGGATTCAGGCTGGGTAATGTATTAGCAGGGGATTGGGGGGATCATCAGCAATCGGGGGGGGGGGGGTGCCGCCAACGCTCAGGAGGTTAATATTATGGGGTTGGATGCTATCTGGGCCAGGTGCCTTGTCTATCGCGTGCATGACAAAAGGACGGCAGGAAAAAGGGGCCCGGTTGGATAGCGAATTGGTGCCGGTGGATAATGAAAAATAACGATATACATTGTTAAATGAAATTGGTTAACGATGAATACCATTTTAAAACAGACAGGAGTTGATAACGAAATTATATTAACGTTAAAAATCGTTATGTAATTCAATAAAACAGCTTAACCCAACCCTACTCTTACACAACCCTCCCCTGGTGGTGCATAAAAACTAACCACTCCCCTGGTGGTGCCTAACCCTAACCACCACCCCTCCCGATGGTGCCTAGCCCTAACCCCCCAGGTGGTGCCTAAACCTAAGTACCACCTCCCCCCGGTGGTGCCTAACCCTAAACCCCCCGATGGTGCCTAACCCTAATCAGCCCCCACCCCCTGGTTTTGCCTAGCCCTAACTGCCCCCCTGGTGGTGCCTAACCACTACACCTGCAGATACACCCTTTTACACCTATAAATGATAGTATCTTTGATAACATAAAATCCGTATGTACAAATGAAATATGACAAAAACTATAACATTCTTCAAATACTTTTAATGTTCTAATGTTCTAAAGAGTCTATGGTGGCACCCTTTTCGTCCACTAGCCGCTGGCGCCCTTTTTTCCTGCTACTCTTATATCTTAATATTATTTAATCGTGCCTGCACACCTTCCTGTGTTAGGCAATTCATGCTGAACAAGGTAGAGTAGGAACAGTCTAGGGCCATATTATGAGCTAAACGCATCACCTTAGTAAAGAAGACAGAAGAAAAGCAAGCTCTTAAAATGTCTGCTTTAGCTCAGTCCTCCACAATCAAGTTTCTCACCTGATCTTGTAAAAGTCTTATATTCTCAACCTTCTTTCTTTTACAATTAAATATTTGTAAAAAAAAATTTTAGATTTAAATTAATATCACTAGCCACTTTTTTTCCACTTCCAGTTCTGCAAGTCTTATTTTTTTGCAGTTTTTGTTACATTCTACGTAGGTAGAAAAAACCAAAGTCTTGTAAAAGTAATACCTTTTAATGGCTAACTGATAAAGTTAAATAATGCAAGCTTTCTGGGATCTAGTCCCCTTCTTCAGGCATATTTCTAGATGTTAGCTGTAGTAAAACACTGATGCAGGGAAGCTGCATGAAGATGGCAGTTGTACTGGTTGCTGTTTAGCAGTTAGATGTCATGTGATCAGCAGGCTGGAGCCAGTGAGCTTATGCAAGCAAACATGAAATCTAGCAGGTTTCTGAAGATAGTGAAGCCAAGTCAATCATGTTACATAAGGAGTCATGAATCCCATTCCACAATTTAAACCTTCTGTTAATGTCTTGAACATTTTCATAAATTTGTACTCAGAAATCTTTCTTGCTTGTTCATTTTTGAAGTTACCCTTAAGAATAAGTACTTTAAGATCTTGCATGCTGTGTCCTGGTTCGCAGAAGTGTTGGCCCACTGGTGTGTCCATTTTACCCTCATTAATTTTAAAGCGGTGATGGTTCATTCTTGTGCGCAGTTTTTGTCCTGTTTCTCCTATATAGATTCCTCTTGAGGGGCATTTCATGCAGCGTATCATGTATACAACATTGGATGATTCACAGGAAAATTGGTCTGATATTTGATGATATTTCTGTGAGTTTGGTATTTGTATTTGGCTTGTGCACAAGATATAAGGGCAGGTCTCACACCTTGTGTTATTGCAGGGTAATGTGCCTGGAGTTTCTGGTGTAGATAATGCACTTCTGATAATCATTTGTCTCAAATTGGGAGGTTGTCTGAAAGCAAGCAGTGGTAAATCAGGAAAAACTTCTTTCAGGCGTTTGTCTTTATGAAGTATCGGTTGCAGGGCTTTCGATATCTTCCTCAGTGTCTTTAATCTTGGGTTGTAGGTGACCACTATTGGGACTCTGTTGTTTTCAGTCTTTGGGGTGTATTTCAATAGTTCCTCTCTAGATTTTAAAGTTGCTCTGTGTATTTGATCATCAACGATTCGTGGATGATATCCCTGATCTATGAATATATTACGTAGTGACATAAGTTGTCTGTCTCTGTCCTCTGAAACAGAACATATTCGGTTATACCTCAGAGCCTGGCTGTAAACAATAGATTTTTTGGTGTGTTCCGGGTGGAAACTATTCCACTTGAGGTAAATATGCCGGTCAGTTGGTTTACGGTAGATAACTTTAACTGACCGGCATATTTACCTCAAGTGGAATAGTTTCCACCCGGAACACACCAAAAAATCTATTGTTTACAGCCAGGCTCTGAGGTATAACCGAATATGTTCTGTTTCAGAGGACAGAGACAGACAACTTATGTCACTACGTAATATATTCATAGATCAGGGATATCATCCACGAATCGTTGATGATCAAATACACAGAGCAACTTTAAAATCTAGAGAGGAACTATTGAAATACACCCCAAAGACTGAAAACAACAGAGTCCCAATAGTGGTCACCTACAACCCAAGATTAAAGACACTGAGGAAGATATCGAAAGCCCTGCAACCGATACTTCATAAAGACAAACGCCTGAAAGAAGTTTTTCCTGATTTACCACTGCTTGCTTTCAGACAACCTCCCAATTTGAGACAAATGATTATCAGAAGTGCATTATCTACACCAGAAACTCCAGGCACATTACCCTGCAATAACACAAGGTGTGAGACCTGCCCTTATATCTTGTGCACAAGCCAAATACAAATACCAAACTCACAGAAATATCATCAAATATCAGACCAATTTTCCTGTGAATCATCCAATGTTGTATACATGATACGCTGCATGAAATGCCCCTCAAGAGGAATCTATATAGGAGAAACAGGACAAAAACTGCGCACAAGAATGAACCATCACCGCTTTAAAATTAATGAGGGTAAAATGGACACACCAGTGGGCCAACACTTCTGCGAACCAGGACACAGCATGCAAGATCTTAAAGTACTTATTCTTAAGGGTAACTTCAAAAATGAACAAGCAAGAAAGATTTCTGAGTACAAATTTATGAAAATGTTCAAGACATTAACAGAAGGTTTAAATTGTGGAATGGGATTCATGACTCCTTATGTAACATGATTGACTTGGCTTCACTATCTTCAGAAACCTGCTAGATTTCATGTTTGCTTGCATAAGCTCACTGGCTCCAGCCTGCTGATCACATGACATCTAACTGCTAAACAGCAACCAGTACAACTGCCATCTTCATGCAGCTTCCCTGCATCAGTGTTTTACTACAGCTAACATCTAGAAATATGCCTGAAGAAGGGGACTAGATCCCAGAAAGCTTGCATTATTTAACTTTATCAGTTAGCCATTAAAAGGTATTACTTTTACAAGACTTTGGTTTTTTCTACCTACATATATTGTTTGGCTAACACGGTACAGAAACATTTTTACTACTATGTTACATTCTACTTAATTCTTAAGTGCAGATGCCTCATTCTTTAGGGCATTAAATACACTCCTTTAACACTCCATGTCTAAAACAGTATTATTTGGCTCATTGTTCTGCTGAAAGGTCTTGCTTTAGAATATTCCATTACTTAGCACCATCCATCTTTTCCCTCTACCCATCTTCCAGTACCTGCTGATAAGCATCCCAACAGCATGGCGCTGCCACCACATTTCACTGTGGCAATGGCAGTGGCGTAAGTAAGCTTGGGGCCCCAAGCACTCTATTGATAAGGAGCCCCAAAACCTACCAAAGACAGCTGCAGTTTCAAAGAAGTGTATTTAGAGTAAAGAAACAGTTTGTTATGGAGTACTACTTTTCAATGCACCTATAGGGGTGTTAATTACCGGTATAGCACCAATAAAAAGCTAATACGATGGATGAAGGAGAACAGCTAGTGGACCCCTCTGGTTCAGGAGGTCTGGAGCGGTCACAACCTTTGTATTCCCTATTGCTATGCTACTGGGCGATGGTGTTTTTGGGGTGAGGATATATTTTGAAACCCAACAAATATCCTCACCCCAAGAACACCATGGCATTGCACAAGACATTGCATTTTCCTTGGTGGACGAAAAGTGCAATTTTAGTCTCGTCTGACCACAGTTCCTACCACCATACATTTGGGGAGTTGCCCACATGCATTTTATCAAACTCAAAACATAATTTATTTTCTTCTTCTTCTGGCCACTATCCCTATATATAGTCTCTATGGAGTGGTCATATGGACTGATACTCCAGTCTCTGGTTTAGAACTCTGAAACTCTTGCAGGGATACCTTTTTGATTTCTGTGTAGCAGCTCTGATTAATGCCCTCCTTTTCTGGTCTGTGAGTTTTGGGGGATGGCCCTCTTTTGGTAGGTTTGTTGTGTTACCATATTCTTTGCATTTTAAGATAATTTATTTGATGGTGTTCCAGGTAATATTAAATGCTTTGGATATATATATATATATATATATATATTTTTTTTTATTTTTTTTTTACTTAAAGAGACACTGAAGCGAAACAACAATTATGATATTATGATTTCTATGTGTAGTACAGCTAAGAAATAAAACATTAAGATCAGATACATCAGTCTAATATTGTTCCCAGTACAGGAAGAGTTAGGAAACTTATGCAAAAAAGCCATTAAGCTCTACGACTTTCAAAGTCGTGGAGAGGGCTGTTTTCTGACTTTTATTATCTCAACTGTTCCTGAACGATTTACTTTTTCTCTGCCAGTGGAGAGGTCATTAGTTCACAGACTGCTCTGAAAGAATCATTTTGAATGCTGAGTGTTGTGTAATCTGCACATATTATGGAATGATGCAATGTTCGAAAAAACACTATATACCTGAAAATAAAAATATGAGAATATTTTCTTTGCTGCTAATCTTCTAGTAATTATTCATAGTACACAACCAATTCACTATATCATATATTTTTTTTCGCTTCAGTGTCTCTTTAACCCTGACTTGTACCTCTTAACAACTTTGTCTTTGACTTATTTGGAGAGCTCCATGGTCTTCATGGTGTCATTCCTCATGCTAAAGCCTCATTTCACTAATTATGTGATTCTTTTAAGGCAAGTGGCTGCACCAAGACTTTTTAAGGGCTTCATTGCAAGTTGGGTGAATACATATGCACGTGCCAATTTTTAGTTTATTATTTTTTTTTATTTTTTTTTTCTTATTCTACTTCACCAGCTTAGACTATTTTATACAGATCATCACATAAAATAGGATTAAGAAACATTTATATTACTGGTTGACTGGACATGACTGGATAACGAATTTAGAGGGATACAATGTGTTTAGGAAGGATAGAGCAGGGAAAAAAGGTAGAGTGGTTTGTCTCTTTAAGAACTCTTTTACAGCTGTCTTAAAGAGGCACTTAAGTGAACCCGGAAGTGATCGCCGGCGGGACCAGGAGGATCGGAGAGACACGTCGAGTCCACCGATCAGCTGCAGGTGGCTGAGGAAAGCCCCAGGTGAGTAGAACTCTTTTTTTTTTTTCACTTAAGGTTCACTTTAAACGCTGAGATGGATGAAGATTGCGAAGATGTGGAGTCCATTTTGGTAAATATTCATGGTGGAAATAAAGGTTGCCAATTGCTTATTGGGGCACGCAACAGGCCACCACAAATTCATGAAGCTGCAGAACTGCAATTACTACAGCAGATTGAAAAAGCTGAAAGTAAAAATGAGGTCATAGTTATGGTTGACTTCAACTTTCCAGACATTGACTGGGGTATTGAGGCTACCCATTTTGGTAAAAACAGCAGATTTCTCGCATCACTACAGGACAGTTACCTGACACAAATGGTAACGGAACCAACTAGGGGAATGCGTTACTGGATTTGATCATTTCAAATAGATCAGATAATGTATCAAATGTGCAGGTTCAAGAACATTTGGGAAATGGTGATCACAACATGATGTTTGATCTGCTGACTGCCAAAGGGCAGTGGGACCACTAAAACTATGAATTGTAGAAAAGCAAAGTTCAATCAATTCAAGTAAAGATTGAAGCTAAAAATCAAATTGCAAGGGATATCAATTCTAATCCGAAGAAGTTGTACAAGTACATCAACTCTAAATAAAGAAAGGTTGACTGTAGTGGACTCCTAAAGGATGAGGGTGGGAACTCAATGGTGGATGACCAAGGTAAGGGCTAGTTCAGACGGACGTTTGGAGGCGTCGCGTTCGTTGGCGTTGCGGCGGCAATGCGTTCGGGCTTTCAGCAGCGTTCGCATTGCGTTCGGATGCGGTTGCGTTTTTTCTTCCCCTAGGGGAACATTACCCGTCGCGGTTAACTGCTCCTGGAAGCAACATGTAGCTTCCATGGGCTCCTTGAACACCAGTAAAAATTGGGACCCGAACGCCACGTTCATGTAAACGCGCGTGAAAGCTTGGTACAAACGCTTCCATTCACTTGAATGGGAGCGTTTAACGCCAAGCCCCGAACGCTGGCAGGAAACGCTCCGCAAGCGTCCGTCTGAACCAGCCCTAAGGCAGAGTTATTAAATGCTTTCTTTCCTTCTGTCTTCACAAGGGAAACATCACTGTTGCAAATTACAGATGCAGAAGAGTCTCAATCAAGTGAAAGCAAGACTAAATAAATTTGAAATAAAATAGACAAGGCACCTGGCCCGGATGGCATGTATCCTCGGGTCCTAAGGGAATTAAGTTCAGTTAGATAAACCCCTGTATCTTATCTTTTGTGACTGTTTCAACTGGCAGAGTCCCAGTGGATTGGTGTACAGCCCATGTTTTCCCATAATTTAAGAAGGGCAAAGAATCAGATCCAGGAAATTATAGACCTGTAAGCTTAACATCAGTTGTAAGCAAACTATTTGAGGGTTTACTAAGAGATACTATACTTGACTTCATACTAGAAAATAATGTTATTTCGCAGCATCAGCATGGGTTTACTAAGGACAGGTCCTGTTTGACTAACATGCTCAGCTTTTATGAGGTAGTGAACGCTAATGTGGATATTGGGAATGCTGTAGATGTGATATACTTGGACTTTGCAAAGGCCTTCAACATTGTTCCCCACAAAAGTCTGGTGCAAAAGTTGAGGATGCAAGGACTGGGGAAGAGTCTGTGTGCATGGGTAGGGAACTGGCTAATGGACAGAAAACAAAGAGCTGTGGTCAATGGATCATACTCAAAATGGGAGACGGTTAGCAGTGGGGTCCCACAGGAGTCTGTACTGGGTCCAGTGCTCTTCAAAGTATTTATTAATGACCTAGTAGATGCAGCAGTGAGCAATGTTGCTATTTTTGCAGATGATACAAAATTGTCCAGAATCATCAACTCTCAGGATGATAGTGACAAATTGCAACAGGATCTGGATAGGATAGCTATATGGGCACACAAATGGCAGATGAAATTTAATGTTGAAAAATGTAAAGTCATGCATTTTGGTCATACTAATGGTCTAGCACCATACAAAATAAATGGGATACAGTTGGGGACATCAAACTTGGAGAAGGACTTAGGCGTACTCATCGACAACAAGTTAAATAATCGTATTCAATGCCAAGCCGCTGCAGCTAAAGCTAATAAAAGTTTGGGATGCATTAAAAGGGAAATAAAAACTCGAGATGCTAGCATAATATTGCCCATGTCTAACTCTCTAGTAAGGCCACATCTGGAATAGGGAATTCAGTTCTGGGCACCACATTACAGGAAAGATATTGCAGTTTTAGAGCAGGTGCAGAGCCGAGCAACAAAATTGATACGTGGGATGGAATGTCTCACTTACCAAGAAAGGCTAGATAAACTGGATTTATTTAGTCTAGAGAAAAGACGCCTTAGAGGGGATCTAATTAGCATGTATAAATACATCAAAGGGCAATATAAAAGCTTGGCGGATGAGCTTTTTTCCCCTAGGCCTTCTCAAAGGACTAGAGGACATGATCTGCGCATGGAGGAAAAACGCTTTAGCCATTTATTTAGGAAAGGGTTCTTTACAGTAAGAGTGATTAAGATGTGGAATGCATTGCCATAGGAAGTAGTTATGGCAAATTCTATACCTGCATTTAAAGGGGGCTTAGATGCTTTCCTCGTTGAACGGCATCCAAGGCTTCATTTACTAGGTAATGCCCAGTGATGTTGATCCAGGGATTTTATCTGATTGCCATCTGGAGTCGAGAAGGAATTTTTTCCCTTTCGGGGCTTATTGGACCATGCCTTGTAGGGGTTTTTCACCTTCCTCTGGATCCACAGGGATATGTGAGGGGGCAGGCTGGTGTTGTACTTGTTCTCTTGTTGAACTCAATGGACGTATGCCTTTTTTCAATCCAAAGAACTATGTAACTATGGTTGGAATGTAACAAAATCGGTACAAAGCCAAGTGGGAAGGGTGAATACTTTTGGAAGGTACTTGTAGAGAGCAGTCTGTGTTGCCCCTTCCATACTCACATGTCCAGCAAACTTTGGAAATGCTAATGGAGCTCCATTGTCATTTTTGCAATTATTAAATATTTTTATATTTTCAGTTTATTTAATGCCATAGTTTTCCATCACACTGTACGGAGCATATTGCAAACAATAGTGGATATCATAAATACATAGTTCATGCACAGACCATGCAGAATCACAAGTTCATAATAATACATTATTAGTGCAATGTACAATAACATCCAGCAGAGTATGTAAATGTACATGTCATAGAATAAGTACGATAACGATAAGAAACAAAAAAAGTTATATACTCAGCTAAGAGGAGGAAAGGCTCTGGATCCCATGGGCCTTCCCCGTTCAGAAACGTAGTAACAAAACCGGCACACAAAAGAATCATCTGACAGGCCAGGATCAATAATCAGGATATCAGAGAAATATAGACAGTGAGCAAAAGTGTAGTCAGACAAAGCAGGAAGTCAAAACCAGGAGATCAAATGCAGGAATAGGCAAGATACAAGAAACAAGGATGGGTGACCAGAACACAAAGCCTACTAGCACAAAATGATCTTGCAGTGTTCTTTTGCCGGAAGCAGCCTTAAAGCGGATCCGAGATGAAAAACTAACTATAACAAGTAACTTGTCTATATATCTTTTTTTTTAAAGTTTCTTTTTATTTGTTTTTAGAGAAGAGAACATACATTTAGATACAACAGTCCCCAAAAACAGTTGGGGATTCCAACGTACAGACATTAAGAAGAAGTCAATAAATGGTGTTGGGTATTAACAGTAAGCTGTATCTATAATAGAGTCAACATTAAGATAATTAATTCTGTATCATATTGCATGCAATACAGTGTGTAGTATTCCTACATTACCTCACATATCACATTTGGCATGTATTCTTAAGGATGCATATTAAAGTTGAAGGTATCCTCCCCCTCCTCTTATGTCGTGTCCCAGCGAACATTTTATTTATTTTTTTATTATTATAGGTTGACCTAATGAGGAGTGATGTAAGTTGCAGGTATGAGCCCCAGGAAAGAAAGACATCTTTGATCCTTAGTTTCTTTTAGACTAATATTTTATTCTGAAGAGAGCGTTTCCCTGTTTCTTGTCCATATGCCCCAAACTTTTTGGAATTTAGCAGCACATCCCCTAGCAATGTATGCGGCCTTATATAGGTGTAAGGATGAATTTACTAGGTTTTTCCAGTAAGGGATTGATGGAGGGTCGGGTTGTTTCCACTGTAATAATATACTTTTCCTGTAGTAAAACAGTAATAGACCCAAAAGTGTTCTTTGAGCTCTGGTAGGGGCTAGGGCCGTCACTTCCCCCAGAAGACAGTGTAGTGGTTCAGGAGTGACCCTTATTTTGGTTATTTTAGTGATATATTTACAAATTTTCTCCCAGAGTGAGGCTATCCTGGGGCAGAGCCAGAAAATGTGGTCAAAGTCTGCTAGCTCTTCCCCACATCTCCAGCAGGAAGCAGAACTCGAAGATTGGAATCTTGCAAGTCTACTAGGAGTCATATAGGCCCTGTGTAATATTTTAAATTGAATTAGTTTATCTTTTGAGGCAATTAGGTATTCAAATGGTTTTATAAGGGCATTCTCCCAGTCCTCATCATCAATAGTAGGAAACAAATTGGACCATGGCTGTTTGTATACCGTAGAGTGAGGCTCAGTGAGTAAGATTATATGTTGATAAAGCGTAGAGAGTGTTTTCTGGAGATTTTCATTTCTAAGGATATCCTCTAATTCCGAGGTTTGTACACTTACTGATCTCTTAAATTGCGCATGAAATGCGTGTTTTAATTGTAAATACCGAAAGAAATAGTTGTTTGGAAGAGAGAAATTTTCTTTGAGGTTATCAAAGTCCATTATGGTCCCATTTGATATGATGTGTGATAATTGGGAGACACCCTTCTTTATCCAGATGATTGGGTCGGGTATAGTATAGAATTGGGCAAGGGTTGGGTTGTTCCATATGGGGGTATTTGGGGATAGTCTATGTGGTGGGGCATTATACCAGGAGTGTACCACATTCCAAGCCCTAACAATAACTCTCATATTAGCTGTCAGTGGGTATGGCGCCTTCAGTCCCCTATATAGAATTTGGGTGAGAGCCTCATAAGAGCCCAGATATGCTGCATCTAAAACCATGGAAGAATTGGACTGGTCTTGAGCGAGCCACCAATGAGCAGTCACCAACTGACTACCTATAAAGTATTTGTAAAAATTGGGGAAAGCAAGTCCTCCCTCCTTCCAAGGTCTTTGTAGTTTCCTAAGGCTGATGCGGGGGGGTTTATTGTTCCATATGAAGGTGCTAATCAATGAATTTAATTGTGCAAAGAAGTTTTTATTTATCCATATAGGAGCGTTCCTAAATAGATAAGTATATTTGGGCAAGAGTTTCATCTTGACCAAATTAATTCTGCCAATAAGGGACAAAGGAAGGCATTTCCAGCCAGTAAGTTTACGTTTAGTTTCTTGTAATAAAGGGAGGAGATTATCTTGGTAAAAATCAAAAGTGTTATTAGATACCCAAACACCCAGATATTTAAGTCTACTGACTGAGTCAAGTGGAGTGTTAGTTAAGGTACAATGGGTGAGAGGGAGTAATTTGGACTTACTCCAATTAACCTGTAGTCCTGATATCAAGGAGAAGGAGTTGAATATGTCAAGTACACCTTTTATGGAATTGTTGGGGTCTTCCAGGTATAACACCATGTCATCCGCGTATAGGGATACCCTCTCCTCCAGCCCCCCCACGCGAAAACCTTTTAGCGTATTATGTTGGCGAATTGCAGCCGCAATGGGTTCAATAGCTATCGCGAAGAGGGCCGGAGAGAGAGGGCACCCCTGTCTAGTTCCCCTTTGTAGGAGGATATCGTTTGAAATCAGTTGACCTATGCGGATACTTGATTTGGGATTTCCATATATTAGTTTGAGCCAGGATATAAACCCGGGACCAAAACCAAATTT
Organism: Hyperolius riggenbachi; assembly: GCF_040937935.1. Lineage (NCBI taxonomy): Eukaryota > Metazoa > Chordata > Amphibia > Anura > Hyperoliidae > Hyperolius > Hyperolius riggenbachi. The sequence continues at coordinate 159,295,653 of NC_090650.1, read as the reverse complement.
AGCAAGGGCCTGCCATTGGTATTTCCATTCGACTGAGTCGAATGCTTTTTGTATGTCTAAAAAAGCAAGTGCTCTTGAAGTGTCCAGCTCTGAAGATGCTTGAATATGAGTGTGTATGCGACGTAAATTGATATCAGTTGTCTTAAGAGGCATGAAACCTGTTTGGTCAGGATCTATTATATCAGTAATATATTTATTCACTCTAGTGGACAATAATTTAGTGAGAATTTTCTGATCATTGTTTAGCAGGGATATGGGGCGGTAAGAACTACATGCCAGGGGGTCTTTGTCTGGTTTGGGTATCAGAATAACATGGGCTTGGTAGAAGGTTTCCGGTAGGCCATTGCCCAACAGGCCATGGTTGTATAATTTAGTTAAATATGGGGCTAGAAGTTTGGCATACCTTTTGTAGAATTCGATGGGGATCCCATCTGGCCCAGGGGATTTTTGTGATGGAAAAGACATAATTGCATCAAAAACCTCCTCCTCAGTAATGTCTTGGTCAAGTTCTTGGGATATCTCTTCCCCTAAAGTTGGTACTGTTATTTGAGAGAGTAGATTGGCAATCTGCTCCTCAGTTCCTGTAAATTTGGAAGTATATAGCTCTGTGTAGTATGCTTGGAATTGAGATATAATTACAGAAGGATTTGCCACAATTTCTCCAGAATCCAGTCTAATTTCAGGAATATTTGATTGTTCAGAAGGATTGCGTGCTATATTTGCAAGCAGCTTGCCATTTTTATCACCACGCTCAAAAACAACATGCTGCCACTCAGTGAGAGAGGTCTTGGTCAAATCAGTCATATGTAAATTCAGGTTCCGCTTACATTGCATCATATCACTGTAAGTGTTGTCGTCAGGGGTGGCTGCATATGCATTGGTGGCCCGCTCCTCACTGTCAACTAAGTAAGTTAGGGTTAACTCATATTCTTTTCTACGGGCTGAAATTTGGCTAATATATTCTCCCCGAATAGTGGCTTTGAAGGCATCCCACGTGACCTGTGGTGAAGCCGTCGCCTCATTAGTGTCCCAATAGTTTTGGATGGCATTAGAAATATTTCCTCCAATATCTTTATCTTGAATCCATTTAGGGTGGAGCTTCCAGAGAGCTTTGTTGTTATAAGCTCCCATCGAGAGAGTGATCTCAAGGGGGGCATGATCGGAGAGCCCACTAGGTAAATACTGTGCTGATTGTACATGCGATAATATATTAGTGCTGCCAAATGCCAAATCTATTCTCGCAGCAGACCTGTGTGTGGACGAGAAATGAGAGAAAGCAGTTCTCCCAGAGTTCTTCCACCTCCAGATCTCCGCGAGTGACATAGCCTCTGCCCATTGAATTAGTTCAGAGTTAGCCAATCTGGATTGGTTAGTAGAATCTTTTTGGGCTTCTAATATATCATTGAAGTCACCAATGAGGAGAAGCTTAGCAGGGAGAAATTTCTGCAACTTGTGGGTTATTTGTTGTAATAGCGAGACCTGCAGTGGAGGGGGGGCATAAATCCCCACCATACAGAAGGGAGCACCGTAAATTGACATATGAACAATAATGTATCTGCCATCAGAGTCAGAGTAGGAGTTTAGAATTTTGCAGTTCAGAGTTTTGCTAATGAGAATTGAGATCCCTCTAGAGAAGGAGGAATAAGTAGAATGATAAGCCTTGTTTACCCACGGCTTTAGTAGCGTTTTTACAGAGGAGCTATCAAGATGCGTTTCTTGAAGGACAAGGATATGAGGTTTATATCTATGTATATATTGGAACATTAACGATCTCTTGAATGAGGAGCGAAGGCCCCGAACATTCCAAGAGATAATTTTAATTAATGATTCCATGTTCTATTTTATGTTTAAATGTCAGTATAGCATATGGGGCGCATTGGGAAGGATAGAAAAAAAGAGGCATACAACATACATGCATTCTGAATTTTAGAAATGACAAGCATGTATTGCGTAGCAACATGAGAGCTGTAATCAAGTAAAGACTTCTTCTTGAACATTTAAACAAAAGCGTAACACCCTGCTGCAGTAACAACCTACCTAAAAGGAAAACAAACATCACCACAGCTTTATTCCCGAACAAATTAAACACCCAGATACCTAGATCCAACTAGACCTTGGGTATCTATCCAACAGGACAGAGCCTGTAAGTGGGGGGAGTAAGTGAGGGACAGAACCTGCTCCGCTGCCCAACATCACCTGGTAAATGAGGAAGACCAGGAGGCTAGCTTCTTTTAACAAAAAACAAAAAAATATTTAGCTTGGATAGGGAGACTAATATCTAGTTAGGGGGGCATTATAAATTGTGAAAGATGTTAGATTTGTACTGTTATATTAAAAGAGTGCCAATGCTATAGTCATAGGGCATTCTGTACACATAGGGTAGTTGCCTATAAATGTATGGATAAAGAGCATGAAAGCATTTATTGGGGCATTATCTGCTATTTGTGGCTGTATCGGGGTACACAAAGTATCTGCATAATGATACTAGAAGAAAGCAGCCATTAATCTCAGTGATGGGAGGATGGAAAAGTATTGAATTAAATTTGGGTCTCTGCGTGTGGCGCCCCAGTGACGGGGCCGAGGCCCGGACGGGGTATATACCGGAGAAAGTTCAACTCCGGACCAGTGACGGGACCCAGTCCCCAGCCGGGGTGTAGGGCACCCCACACAGCCACCCTTATATTGCCAGGATCAATGAATCCTATATACACAGTATATGTAAACAAAAAAATAAAAACAAAAACAAAGAGAAAAAACAAAAAAAACAAAAAAAAAACAAAAAAAAAAAACGACCCTTTCCAATGTGGAAGATAATGTATGTGTACCTAATGCCTGTTTGGAGGGCTAGTAACTAAAGTGTAGCCATAGGTATTGGGATTAGAGAGATACATAGGTAATGTAGGAGTTGAGCACAGTAAGCCCAAACCTATGAAATACCGGCAATAGTTCACATTAAGGAGTTGTATATTTGTAATCTAGCAGCAGTAATAGGATACCATCTCCACCACATTCTAAACAGAACTAGTTAGGCAATAGCTCCCTCTAGCGGGCTGCATCAGAATCGTGGAGTCCGACAGACTCAACAATGTAACCAGTAACTCACGGAGGGAAAAGAAAAAACCCTCCAGAGTCCCAACTGCACCGCCGAGGAGCCGCAGCCCTCTGGCAGAGTATATATGGATTCTCCATCACCCGCAGAAAGCAAATCCAAAGTATAAAAATATTGTACAAAAACCCTTAACTTTTCATTATGAAAAATACCGTGGGAGAATGAGGAGAGGGTTTAGCATCTATGAGTCTGACCGTCTTGGGCTCTGCACCCCGGCATCTATGCCAGCCTGCAGCTAATAGTAGGTACACAGTGAGTTAAATTAGGTTAAATATTTAGAAAGCGGCAGTGCTGTTTACAATAATTTGGAATTGTAAAAGGAGTCAGCAGAATTGTCGGAAGATAGAACCCTATCTTCCGACAATGGCCATTCCAGAAATGTTATTTACTGTTGCAAATTAGTAAAACCCCAAGCATGTTTTGGTACACTTAACTACCACTTAAGTACTTATTGACTACAGTTCAGCACTCATGGTTGTAAGATTATGTTCTGAAGAATGCAGAACATATTAATGCCAAGCCCTTTTTTTCTCCCATATCCTTAAGAATCATTAATAATACGTCAGTAATAAACATATAAACCAGAGGAACGGAAATAATAACTTGGACTACTCAGGATCATTTAACTAGGTTAGGTATCAGTGCAGAAAGAAGGGTGAACATTAAACATAACATTCTGTGCTTCTTCTCCAGAGTACTGTTCAGAGTCTAACGATCTCATAGCCAATTGTCCGGCATCACTAGTGTCAAGCCATGTATATATTTATAGCATTTTCAGCTCAGGCCAAAGGGTAATAATGGAAACGGAAGATTATATCCCCGTTGTAGTAATGTCTCTGTAGATTGCACAGTCTAGTAGTATGCGAAAATAAGGGCACCAGATACATACACAGTAATATGAGAAAGAAGCGGAGGGCCAGTATGATATTGTGAAACATGGCCGAAGTTTATGGGAGTGATCATGTTTTCCCGGGCAAAGGGGAGTTAACTAAGGTGGGGTATGAATAATGACAGCGGGAAAACACACCAGTAACGTAAGAAAAATACAAATGAAGTGTAACCTGTTCAATAAAAGTAAAAACAAAGTCTGCACCGAAGGCACATACTACTCACGAGTAGATCCAAGCAATTAAACAACTGTAATAGCACATCTTAGGTGGTTTTCTTTTGCTTTGTGTGAGCTTCCACCCATTTAGTGGCTTCTTCAGGCGTTTCAAAAAAATGAGTTTTCTCTCCTTCTTGTACACGTAGTCTTGCCGGGAAGAGCATGGAATATGGTAATTGTAACTCTCTCAGCTTGGTCTTAACCGATTGAAATGAGCGCCGCTGTTTCTGTGTTTCATTGGTGTAATCTGGGAAGATCATCAAGCGTGAACTTTGGAAGTATATATCTCCTTCCTTCCTTGCAGCCTTTAAGATTTCATCCCGATCCTTGAAGTTCAAAAGTTTGAGAATGATCGGTCTTGGGTAGTTGCCTGGGATCTCCTTCTTAGTGGTAAGGCGGTGTGCCCGTTCTACAGCAAAGAAGGGGGAGAAAGTGGATGCCGGGAGCTTATCTTTGAGAAGCGTTTCTATGAAGGATGGAACATCAGATCCCTCTGCTTTCTCCGGGACACCCAAGATGCGGAGATTACTTCTTCTGTTCCTATTCTCTGCATCCACAGCCCGATTCTCAAGTTGTGTAAGCCTCTGTTGGATGCTGGGGACGGCGATGCGGTGTACCTGAACTGAGTCCTCTACATCTGAGGTACGTTGCTCCAATTCAGTGATTCTTGTTTTTATCTTGCTGAAGTCTTCTCTCAGTAACCCGAAGTTTATTTCGATTCTGTCGATTTTTTGAGTGAGGGTAGTTTGACAGAGACGTATTGCCTCTAATATCTCTGTGGTGCTAGGCGGCGGGGGCCCCTCCGCCACATGGTCTGCCATGTTGTCCCCTTCCTTGTGTTGTTTTGTCCTGGAGCTAGATTTGTTTTGTGCCGGAGTATTAGCAGGGGCAGCTGGCAGTTCAGGACCTTCCTCCTTCTCTTTGCTTTTGGAGCCTTTTGGAGGCATCAGAGTGTAGGGCTGGTGTCTGTGTGAAGATCGTTGCGGTCTGCTGGGTCCACTGTCACTCTCCCAGTCTGGAGTCTCAGTAGGCAGGTGGTTGAGAGCGCCTTCCACAGTCTCCCCAGGCGGCGAGTACCACGACTCCAGGGTGATACAGTATGATAGCTGCTACTCCGAAGATTGTGCTGTTCCTCTGGGCTGATTCTATGACAGGAATAGCCACATTCATAAGCGTTGGGCAGCGGAGCTCCAGAGAACACGTCCTGCTAGTTAGCCATCTTGGCCACGCCCCGTCAACTTGTCTATATATCTTATCTAAAGTTTAGATAGTTTACACATCAAATCTAGCTGCAAACAGCTTTAATAGAATATGATTGATTATTCCTGTAATACAATGACAGCAGCCGTGTTGTTTGTAAACTTTACACAGAAGCAGGCTTATCTGCATCTTGAGCAAAAAAAAAACTAATCCCCCTCCTCCTCTCTCCTCCCCTCTGCCTCTGAAATCTCTGGCTAGTAATACCTCCCCCTCCTCCTGCCCAGACTGAGCTCCCATGAGCCCTTGCTACTGTCTGAAAGTGCCTTGGATCTCTGAAAACCTGTGGGTGTGGCTTCTTTAGTTTATAGGGAATTAGAGTATAAAAACAAAAACAAAAAAGTATTTGGCTTGAAGAATGCCCTATAAACAATAGGAAAGGAACACAATTATGCAATGAGTAAACGTTCATCTTGGATCCACTTTAACCACTTGAGGACCTAGGGCTTTCTACCCCTTAAGGACCGGCCACTTTTTTTCCATTCAGACCACTGCAGCTTTCACGGTTTATTGCTCGCTCATACAACCTACCACCTAAATGAATTTTGGCTCCTTTTCTTGTCACTAATAAAGCTTTCTTTTGGTGCTATTTGATTGCTTCTGCGATTTTTACTTTTTATTATATTCATCAAAAAAGACATGAATTTTGGCAAAAAAATGATTTTTTTAACTTTCTGTGCTGACATTTTTCAAATAAAGTAAAATTTCTGTATGCATGCAGCGCGAAAAATGTGGACAAACATGTTTTTGATAAAAAAAAAACCCATTCAGTGTATATTTATTGGTTTGGGTAAAAGTTATAGCGTTTACAAACTATGGTGCAAAAAGTTAATTTTCCCATTTTCAAGCATCTCTGACTTTTCTGACCCCCTGTCATGTTTCATGAGGGGCTAGATTTCCAGGATAGTATAAATACCCCCCAAATGACCCCATTTTGGAAAGAAGACATCCCAAAGTATTCACTGAGAGGCATAGTGAGTTCATAGAAGATATTATTTTTTGTCACAAGTAAGCGGAAAATGACACTTTGTGAGGAAAAAAAAAAAAAAAAAGTTTCCATTTCTTCTAACTTGCGACAAAAAAAAAATGAAATCTGCCACGGACTCACCATGCCCCTCTCTGAATACCTTGAAGGGTCTACTTTCCAAAATGGGGTCATTTGTGGGGTGTGTTTACTGTCCTGACATTTTGGGGGGTGCTAAATTGTAAGCACCCCTGTAAAGCCTAAAGGTGCTCATTGGACTTTGGACCCCTTAGCGCAGTTAGGCTGCAAAAAAGTGCCACACATGTGGTATTGCCGTACTCAGGAGAAGTAGTATAATGTGTTTTGGGGTGTATTTTTACACATACCCATGCTGGGTGGGAGAAATATCTCTGTAAATGACAATTTGTTAATTTTTTTTACACACAATTGTCCATTTACAGAGATCTTTCTCCCACTCAGCATAAGTATGTGTAAAAATACACCACAAAACACATTATACTACTTCTCCTGAGTACGGCGATACCATATGTGTGGCACTTTTTTGCACCCTAACTGCGCTAAAGGGCCCAAAGTCCAATGAGTACCTTTAGGATTTCACAGGTCATTTTGAGAAATTTCGTTTCAAGACTACTCCTCACGGTTTAGGGCCCCTAAAATGCCAAGGCAGTATAGGAACCCCACAAATGACCCCATTTTAGAAAGAAGACACCCCAAGGTATTCCGTTAGGAGTATGGTGAGTTCATAGAAGATTTTATTTTTTGTCAAAAGTTAGCGGAAAATGACACTTTGTGAAAAAACACAATTAAAATCAATTTCCGCTAACTTGTGACAAAAAATAAAATCTTCTATGAACTCGCCATACTACTAACGGAATACCTTGGGGTGTCTTCTTTCTAAAATGGGGTCATTTGTGGGGTTCCTATACTGCCCTGGCATTTAAGGGGCCCTAAACCGTGAGGAGTAGTCTTGAAACTAAATTTCTCAAAATGACCTGTGAAATCCTAAAGGTACTCATTGGACTTTGGGCCCTTTAGCGCAGTTAGGGTGCAAAAAAAGTGCCACACGTGGTATCGCCGTACTCAGGAGAAGTAGTACAATGTGTTTTGGGGTGTATTTTTACACATACCCATGCTGGGTGGGAGAAATAACTCTGTAAATGGACAATTGTGTGTAAAAAAAATCAAAAGATTGTCATTTACAGAGGTATTTCTCTCACCCAGCATTGGTATGTGTAAAAATACACCCCAAAACACATTATACTACTTCTCCCGAGTACGGCAATACCACATGTGTGGCACTTTTTTGCACCCCAACTGCGCTAAAGGGCCCAAAGTCCAATGAGTACCTTTAGGATTTCACAGGTCATTTTTGTTTCAAGACTACTCCTCACGGTTTATGGCCCCTAAAATGCCAGGGCAGTATAGGAACCCCACTAATGACCCCATTTTACAAAGAAGACACCCCAAGGTATTCCGTTAGGAGTATGGTGAGTTCATAGAAGATTTTATTTTTTGCCACAAGTTAGCGGAAATTGATTTGAATTGTTTTTCTTCACAAAGTGTCATATTCCGCTAACTTGTGACAAAAAATAAAATCTTCTATGAACTCACCATACTCCTAACGGAATACCTTTGGGTGTCTCCTTTCTAGAATGGGGTCATTTGTGGGGTTCCTATACTGCCCTGGCATTTTAGGGGCCCTAAACCGCGAGGAGTAGTCTTGAAACTAAATGTCGCAAAATGACCTGTGAAATCCTAAAGGTACTCATTGGACTTTGGGCCCCTTAGCGCACTTAGGGTGTAAAAAAGTGCCACACATGTGGTACCGCCGTACTCAGGAGAAGTAGTATAATGTGTTTTGTGGTGTATTTTTACACATACCCATGCTGGGTGGTAGAAATATCTCTGTACATGACAATTGTTTGATTTTTTTTACACACAATTGTCCATTTACAGAGAGATTTCTCCCACCCAGCATGGGTATGTGTAAAAATACACCCCAAAACACATTATACTACTTCTCCTGAGTACGGCGATACCACATGTGTGACACTTTTTTTGCAGCCTAGGTGCGCTAAGGGGCCCAACGTCCTATTCACAGGTCATTTTGAGGCATTTGTTTTCTAGACTACTCCTCACGGTTTAGGGCCCCTAAAATGCCAGGGCAGTATAGGAACCCCACAAGTGACCCCATTTTAGAAAGAAGACACCCCAAGGTATTCCATTAGGTGTATGGCGAGGTCATCGAAGATTTTATTTTTAGTCACAAGTTAGTGAAAAATGACACTTTGTGAAAAAAAACCAATAAAAATCAATTTCCGCTAACTTTTGACAAAAAATAAAATCTTCTATGAACTCGTCATACACCTAACAGAATACCTTGGGGTGTCTTTTTTCTAAAATGGGGTCACTTGTGGGGTTCCTATACCGCCCTGGCATTTTACGGGCCCAAAACCGTGAGTAGTCTGGAAACCAAATGTCTCAAAATGACTGTTCAGGGGTATAAGCATCTGCAAATTTTGATGACAGGTGGTCTATGAGGGGCCGAATTTTGTGGAACCGGTCATAAGCAGGGTGGCCTTTTAGATGACAGGTTGTATTGGGCCTGATCTGATGGATAGGAGTGCTAGGGGGGTGACAGGAGGTGATTGATGGGTGTCTCAGGGGGTGATTAGAGGGGAAAATGGATGCACTCAATGCACTGGGGAGGTGATCAGAAGGGGGTCTGAGGGGGATCTGAGGGTTTGGCCGAGTGATCAGGAGCCCACACGGGGCAAATTAGGGCCTGATCTGATGGGTAGGTGTGCTAGGGGGTGACAGGTAGTGACAGGAGGTGATTGATGGGTGTCTCAAGGTGTGATTAGTGGGGGGAATAGATGCAAGTAATGCAATGGCGAGGTGATCAGGGCTGGGGTCTGAGGGTGTGGGCGGGTGATTGGGTGCCCTAGGGGCAGATGGGGGTCTAATCTGATGGGTAGCAGTGACAGGGGGTGATTGATGGGTAATTAGTGGGTGTTTAGAGGAGAGAACAGATGCAATGCACTTGGGAGGTGATCTGACTGCGGGTCTGCAGGCGATCGGATGGTGTGGGTGGGTGATCAGATTGCCCGCAAGGGGCAGGTTAGGGGCTGATTGATGGGTGGCAGTGACAGGGGGTGACATGGGGTGATTGATGGGTGATAGGTGATTGGCAGGTGATTGACAGGTGATCAGTGGGTTATTATAGGGAAGAACAGATGTAATTAATGCACTGGCAAATTGATAAGGGGGGGTCAGAGGGCAATCTGAGCGTGTTGGCGGGTGATTGGGTGCCCGCAAGGGGCAGATTAGGGTCTGATCTGATAGGTAAAAGTGACAGGTGGTGATAGGGGGTGATTGATGGGTAATTAGTGGGTGTTTAGAGGAGAGAATAGATGTAAACAATGGATTTGGGAGGTGATCTGATGTCGGATCTGCGGGCGATCTATTGGTGTGGGTGGGTGATCAAATTGCCCGCAAGGGGCAGGTTAGGGGCTGATTGATGGGTGGCAGTGACAGGGGGTGATTGATGGGTGATAGGTGATTGGCAGGTGATTGACAGGTGATCAGTGGATTATTACAGGGAAGACCAGATGTAATTAATGCACTGGCGAATTGATAAGGGGGGGAGGGGGGGTCTGAGGGCAATCTGAGCGTGTGGGCGGGTGATTGGGTGCCCGCAAGGGGCAGATTAGGGTCTGATCTGATAGGTAACAGTGACAGGTGGTGATAGGGGGTGATTGATGGGTAATTAGTGGGTGTTTAGAGCAGAGAATAGATGTAAACAATGGATTTGGGAGGTGATCTGATGTCGGATCTGCGGGCGATCTATTGGTGTGGGTGGGTGATCAGATTGCCCGCAAGGGGCAGGTTAGGGGCTGATTGATGGGTGGCAGTGACAGGGGGTGATTGATGGGTGATAAGTGATTGGCAGGTGATTGACAGGTGATCAGTGGGTTATTACAGGGAAGAACAGATGTAATTAATGCACTGGCGAATTGATAAGGGGGGGTCAGAGGGCAATCTGAGCGTGTTGGCGGGTGATTGGGTGCCCGCAAGGGGCAGATTAGGGTCTGATCTGATAGGTAAAAGTGACAGGTGGTGATAGGGGGTGATTGATGGGTAATTAGTGGGTGTTTAGAGGAGAGAATAGATGTAAACAATGGATTTGGGAGGTGATCTGATGTCGGATCTGCGGGCGATCTATTGGTGTGGGTGGGTGATCAGATTGCCCGCAAGGGGCAGGTTAGGGGCTGATTGTTGGGTGGCAGTGACAGGGGGTGATTGATGGGTGATTGATGGGTGATTGACAGGTGATTGACATGTTATCAGGGGGGATACATGCATACAGTACACAGGGGGGGGGGGGTCCTGGGGAGAATCTGAGGGGTGGGGGGGTGATCAGGAGGGGGCAGGGGGGAGATAAAAAAAAAATAGCGTTGATAGATAGTGACAGGGAGTGATTGATGGGTTATTAGGGGGGTGATTGGGTGCAAACAGGGGTCTGGGGGGTGGGCAGGGGGGGGTCTGAGGGGTGCTGTGGGCGATCAGTGGGCGGGGGGGGCAGATCAGTGTGTTTGGGTGCAGACTAGGGTGGCTGCAGCCTGCCCTGGTGGTCCCTCCAACACTGGGACCACCAGGGCAGGAGGCAGCCTGTATAATACACTTTGTATACATTACAAAGTGTATTATACACTTTGTAGCGGCGATCGCGGGGTTAACATCCCGCCGGCGCTTCCGTATGGCCGGCGGGATGTTACGGCGGGTGGGCGGAGCCAGTTGCCGGGGGAAGCGCGCGTCATCAATGACGCGATCGCTCCCCCGGCATAGGAAAAGGACGCAACGCCCTAAGGCGTATTGCGGTCCTTAAGGCATCCACTTTGCCGCCGCCCATGGGCTGTGGGCGGTCGGCAAGTGGTTAAAGAGACTCCGTAACAAAAATTGCATCCTGTTTTTTATCATCCTACAAGTTCCAAAAGCTATTTTAATGTGTTCTGGCTTACTGCAGCACTTTCTACTATCACAGTCTCTGTAATAAATCAACTTCTCTCTCTCTTGTCAGACTTGTCAGCCTGTGTCTGGAAGGCTGCCAAGTTCTTCAGTGTTGTGGTTCTGTGATGCATCTCCCCCCTCCAGGCCCCTCTCTGCACACTGCCTGTGTGTTATTTAGATTAGTGCAGCTTCTCTCTGCTCTATTATCTTTTACAAGCTATATAAATCCTCCTCTGAGCTGGCTGGGCTTTCACATACTGAGGAATTACATACAGGCAGAGCTGTCTGCAGCCTGACACTTCAGTGGAAGATAGCTGCAGGGGGAAAGAAACACACACATGATCTCTTGAGATTCAAAAGGAAGGGTGTGTACAGCCTGCTTGTGTATGGATGTATTTTCTATGTGTGGACATACTGTACATCAACCTACTTCCTGTTTTGGTGGCCATTTTGTTTGTTTATAAACAAACTTTTTAAAACTGTTTTTAACCACTTTTAATGCGGCGAGGAACGGCGAAATTGTGACAGAGGGTAATAGGAGATGTCCCCTAACGCACTGGTATGTTTACTTTTGTGCGATTTTAACAATACAGATTCTCTTTAAATACTTCACAATGGTCAGGTGTCTATTCACAGAGTTCCAAAGATGAGGTGAGACCTCTGCTGGTGGACAGCGGAAGTTCATGTAAAGTCCTTAGTGTGATACCAGCAGGAATTCAAACCGCAAGCAGCATGACAATAACGGTGTGAAAAACACTGAAAACTGCAGCAATTGCATTTGGGATTCTCATTTTGATAACAAAAATTAGTCCCTGAAAGAGAATTGCAAACTGAAAATCGCTGCAAAATCACCACCATTTTGTGTGAAATGGGGCCCTTAACGTTCTGGATAAACTTGGGTATCTATTTAAGAAAAAAAGGGGCACGTTTTCAACTAAGGGAATATAAAAGAAAACCCTCTAGCTCTGCATGCCAGTAGTAAACATGAATCGCCCCTTGTTGCATGAGGCATTTTTTCTATACCACACTGACAGTGTAAGATAATTTTCTCTTTTTTGCTTATCTTTTCTGTTCATCATAATACACTCTCTTTTCCTCTGTTGTGTAAATAATTTCCTCATCTTACAGTTCTTTTTTTTTCTAGCATTGACTGGAAATACTGTCATTATTTACCAGTACTTACGTACTCCTTTTTTGTTGGCACATGCCACAATCCTGTACAAGTGCAAACAAATAATACCACTTCATGAGATTTGAACTTTGGTATGGAGACCCCCCCACTTGACACATCGAAACTATGAAGGAACAAACAGTAGGATCTATGTAGTAAACAAAGAAAGGTGGAGAAATTTTTGTTTTTATTTTAATGAAGCCAGAGTCTTCAGAAGTCACTAGCTGAACACCGAAAAGTTCAAGCGAATAATTTCCATGTATGTATCTTATCTCCCTTCCCCTTAAAAGTCCCACATAGTGATCTTTCCAATTTTTGTAAAAACATATACAGCAATGTTGAGGAGTCTTGTAATTCATTGATTTCTCAATTTACACTTATAAGTACCCCCCTATAAAGGTCTGTTAAATTTGTTAAAACTTATCATCAGAATCAGAATTCGTTTATTTCGCCAAGCACGGTTGCACCGTGCCTGGAATTAGGTTTGGCACGTTGATTGGCAAGAAAGAGTTGTACAAACAGACAAGAATAATACAACATAACAAGAGTGCAGCAGAACAATACAACAGATACAGGAGTAATACAACATTTGCGGTAGGTCAGTTGCGGGTCTAGCAGGGACAGCAGCGTGTAGCAGAAGATAATTCTAGTATGACCTAAGCAAGGCAGTAAACAAACGGCCGCAGCCGAAGTCAGATATTAGTCCGGTAGATGGCTGTAGGGGCGGTCAGCGGAATGGGCAGAGTTCAAGACTCTTGACAGCAGTGGGGAAAAAAGTGTTCATACGCCTAGTAGTCTTAGCAGGGATGGACCGAAACCTCCGGCCCAGTTTGAGTCGAGTGAAAAAACTGTGGCCAGGGTGAGAGGGGTCGCCCACAATTTTCATTGCTCTATTCGCAGTCTAGTGTTATAGATGAGATCTAGAGGGGGAAGAGGTTTCCCAATAATCCTCTCCGCTGAGCTGATGACCCTCTGGAGTTTGGATCTGTCGCTGGCGGTGCAGCTAGCGAACCAGACCAGGAGGGATAAGCAGAGGACTGACTCGATCGCAGCAGAGTAGAAGGACCTCAGAACTTCATAGGCCATGCCAAACTTCTTAAGTTGGCGAAGGAAGAAGAGTTTTTGCTGTGCCTTCCTCTGAGTCGTGGTAGTGTTTGCCCTCCAGGTCAGGTCAGCAGAGATGGTTGTACCCAGGAGGCGGACATTGGGAACCCTAGCGACCTCGATGCCCTCGATATATATCGGAGGGGGGTTGCTGGCATGCTTTCTGAAATCAATGACCATCTCCACAGTTTTGGCTGTGTTAAGAACTAGCCTATTCTCTCTATACCAATTGCAGATTCTGTCTACCTCCTTGCGGTAAGCCTGCTCGTCGTTCTCACTAATAAGGCCAATGATTGTGGTATCGTCCGCAAATTTGATGATTTTGACAGTCAGCTGTGGATGTGCAGTTGTTCGTGTATAGAGAGAACAGAAATGGTGATGTAACGATTGGTGTCAGCAAAACAGATTTTCTGATTATTGGTGATCTGCAGTATCACCAATAATACAGATGCTATACCTGATTATGTGGTGATCTGCAGAATCGCCAATAATGCTAGTATAGCCAGACACAGGACAACCAATGAGAGATAGTGTTTGGTGCAACAGTAATGAGGACAAGGAGATCTCCCGAGGAGCGGGAGACTCAGACAGTACTGCAGCCAATGATCCCCTGAGGAGCAGGGGACACAGACTGTACTGCAGCCAGTGGACACCTGAGGAGCAGGGACCACTGACTGTACTGCAGCCAGTGGACACCTGAGGAGCAGGGACCACTGACTGTGCTGCAAAGGATGATCACCTGAGGAGCAGGTGATTGACTATACTACAGCCAGTGGACACCTGAGGAGCAGGGACCACTGACTGTACTGCAAAGGATGATCACCTGAGGAGCAGGTGCTACAGATAGTGCTGCAACTGAGCCTCACCTGAAGAGTAGGTGAAGGCTACTACAGATTCCTCACCAGTGACTAGGCCCACTGGTGAGGACGGGAAGGTCAGACAAGCAGAGTAGGCAACGTACGGACAGATAAAGTACAAAGACAGAAGGCTGATTCAGTGTTAAGTTCAGGCAGAGTCGTCAACTAAAATCAGATAGGCAGAGGTACAGAATCAACAAGCAGGAGAGTAGTCAAAGGAAGCAGAAGGTCATAACAGATAATACAATGCAATTAGTACTTTAAAGGGAAGGTTCAGGGGAACCTGTAAAAAAATAAAAATCCCTATCCACTTACCTGGGGCTTCCTCCAGCCCGTGGCAGGCAGAAGGTGCCCTCGCCGCAGCTCCAGAGGCTTCCGGTCGTCTTCGGTGGCCGACCCGACCTGGCCAGGCCGGGCTCTTCTGTGTCCCACGCGGGCGCGCTGACGTCATCGGACGTCCTCCGGGCTGTACTGCGCAGGCGCAGTACAGCCCGGAGGACGTCCGATGACGTCAGCGCGCCCGCGTGGGACGCAGAAGAGCCTGTCCTTGGAGCGCAGAAGAGCCCGACCTGGCAGCCGGCCTGGCCAGGTCGGGTTGGCCACCGAAGACGACCGGAAGCCTCTGGAGCGGCGGCGAGGGCACCTCCTGCCTGCCACGGGCTGGAGGAAGCCCCAGGTAAGTGGATAGGGATTTTTATTTTTTTACAGGTTTCCCTGAACCTTCCCTTTAAGCTATCAACAGAATCTGGCTAAGTGTGGATCCCCAGCTCCAGCTGGTTCTAGCACACTTCGGGATCTGACTAGGTCTAAGCGCTAACACGTTTGCATTCGCAACAGCAGACACGGGGCAACTGACAGACTAGTACTATATATACAGAGATGCCCCGCAGCGCCGCCCCCATCACTCAGCCAATCCAAAGTATCGTTGGAGTCAGCTGACTAGGCAGATCAGCTGACTCCCCTTCTATTCGCATATGGGTCCTGTCGCCTGGCGCGCGCGCAGCCCTCAATCTATGTGCAATAGAAGGACCAGGCAGAGCAGCAGCATGTAACTGCGCGGCAGAGGCCGCCGGCTGATACGCAGAGATAGCCATCATGCCGCTTTCCTCCGCTATCTATTACAGGTGACAAGACACAGCCCTGAGGGGCTCCAATGTTGGTCACTCTGGGTCTGGAGGATATGTCGCCCAGCTTAACCACCTGGGACCTGTTCGAGAGAAAGTCTGTGATCCAGAGACGGAGGGTTGGATGGACTTTGAGCTCCGTGAGATTGTCGTGCAGAATACGGGGCAGATAGTATTAAATGCCGAGCTGAAGTCCAGGATAAGAACTCTAGCATATGAGTTTGGCCTGTCGAGGTGGTTAGTGATAAACTCCAGGCAGATGTTGATAGCGTCATCAGTGGACCTGTTTGCTCTGTACGCGAACTGGAGAGGGTCCAGTCGGTCCAGAGTAACATTCTGAGCAGCAACAGTACCGCTCTTTCAAAGGTCTTCATGACCACCGATGTTAGGGCAACGGGCCTGAAGTTGTTTAGGTCAGAAACCCCTTGCTTTTTCGGGATGGGGATGATGATGGATTCCTTGAAGCAAGTAGGGACTTTCCCTTCGGTGAGAGACCTGGCGAAGATAGAGGTCAGGACGGGGGCCAGCTGACGTGCGCAGGACTTAAGACATGCAGGTGACACGCAATCAGGGCCAGATGCTTTCCTGGCTTTCAATGAAGGCAAGAGGTGCAGAACAACGTCCTCAGATACTGTCAAGGGGGGCATGTGCTCAAGCTAGGTTCAATGCTCTTATAGGCAGAGAGGGAGGGGGGAGTAAGGAGTAGACGGCCTCCCAGAGATGCCCGGAACCTCAAACCTGCAATAAAAGTTACTGAGTTCCTCAGCTAGCTCGGAGCAGGGGGTAGCCTGTTGGGGAAGAGGCTTGTAGCTGGTGGCAGCCTTCAGGCTCTTCCAGACAGCCCGAGGGTCGTTTGAGCGGAGATCATTTCACTCTCCTCAGTTGTAAAGCTAGAGGGCCTCCAGCTTGCAGCAATATGGTGCAATATAGAACTTGCCACACAAACCTATCCACTGTGCCTCATCTGTATACATAAAGCACTATGTTTATTAACCCTTGCAATGGAATATAAATACAGGGAGTGCAGAATTATTAGGCAAGTGGTATTTTTGAGGAATAATTTTATTATTGAACAACAACCATGTTCTCAATGAACCCCAAAAACTCATTAATATCAAAGCTGAATATAGTTTTTAGTTTGTTTTTAGTTTTAGCTATTTTAGGGGGATATCTGTGTGTGCAGGTGACTATTACTGTGCATAATTATTAGGCAACTTAACAAAAAACAAATATATACCCATTTCAATAATTTATTTTTACCAGTGAAACCAATATAACATCTCAACATTCACAAATCTACATTTCTGACATTCAAAAACAAAACAAAAACAAATCAGTGACCAATATAGCCACCTTTCTTTGCAAGGACACTCAAAAGCCTGCCATCCATGGATTTTGTCAGTGTTTTGATCTGTTCACCATCAACAATGCATGCAGCAGCAACCACAGCTGTCAAGTCCTTCTTTTGACCCATTTTGCCAAAGGAAAGGAAGTTGCCTAATAATTATGCACACCTGATATAGGGTGTTGATGTCATTAGACCACACTCCTTCTGATTACAGAGATGCACATCACCTAATATGCTTAATTGGTAGTAGGCTTTCGAGCCTATACAGCTTGGAGTAAGACAACATGCATAAAGAGGATGATGTGGTCAAAATACTCATTTGCCTAATAATTCTGCACTCCCTGTAAGATAAGTGAACACAGGCAAGATTTGAGTAGGCTTGGTACTATGTGTGCCCATGTTTATCTCATCATGTCACGTGTCAGTTCATGCACCCTTTAAAGAAAACCTGAACTGAAAATTAAAAGTCAAAATAACCATACACAAGTCATACTTACCTTCCATGTAGCCTACTCCTCAGTGTCTTTCTCCTGTCCCGCGTCCTGTTTGTTCACTGTGATCAAGGGAATTTTCCGTCCTCCATTTTGAATATGGCCATTACCCATAACAGCTTTCTGGTCAGCACACAGTTAAACTGTAACATCGCCCACTTGAGCCATAGGGAAACATGGACATTACCTGGTACGTCAGTTTTCCTCTCAGCTATAACTGACAGCAACTGATATTTTACTGACAGCAACTGCTATATTTCAGTTCTAACAAAATGTTGTCAGAACTGGAAGGGATCACTGTCAGAAGAAAATAGTGAGCTTATGAGAGGAACTGATGGCAAGGTAACTATGTAATGTGCATTTGAAGTTACCTCATGTGTTTATTTTAAATATTTTTACTCAGTACAGGTTCTCTTTAGAGACACTGAAGCGAAAAAAAAAAATATGATATAGTGAATTGGTTGTGTACTATGAATAATTACTAGAAGATTAGCAGCAAAGAAAATATTCTCATACTTTTATTTTCAGGTATATAGTGTTTTTTCTAACATTGCATCATTCTATAATATGTGCAGATTACACAACACTCAGCATTCAAAATGAGTCTTTCAGAGCAGTCTGACCTCTCCTCTAGCAGAGGAAAAGTAAATAGTCCAGGAACAGTTGAGATAATAAAAGTCAGATAACAGCCCTCTCCACGACTAACTTAGTCGGAGAGCTTAATGGCTTGTTTGCATAGAGATAACAACTGGAGTTTCTCAACTCTTCCTGTACTGGAAACAATTACACTGATGTATCTGATCTTAATGTTCATCATTTTTTTTTTTCGCTTCAGTGTCTCTTTAAGTCTTTCATTTGCTGAATGTTGTTGTTTCTCCTTCTTCTGCTCCAACCTGAGTTATTGCAAATACTTTGTTTTAAGAAAGCAAACTTTTGTTTTCCATAGCATTTTAGTAACAGCGCTTTTTGGTCCATTGTAGCCCTTTACACACTCCTAGGAGTTCTGGTTCTCCATGAGCTTGCTGGGTACTCCTTGGGTGTTTTAAGCCCTAGCCCATAGAGCCACATTAATTCATGCCATGCACTGATGAAGACCAACCAAGTCTGAAACAGTCTGTATGCATTGTTGGATTATTATTGATCTATATATTTAACCACTTGCCGACCGCCCACTGCACATTAGCGGCGGCAAAGTGGCAGCCCCAGGACCACGTAACGCACAATAGCGTCGGGTCCTGGGACACTGTGTTGCCAGGGATCGTGTGCTGGGATGCGCACGCATCCGCCGGCAATAGGCTCCGCCCACCCGTGACGTCAACCCGCCGGCCAATCGGAAGCGCCGGCGGGTTGTTAACCCGACGATCGCCGCATAGGAAGCGTATAATACGCTTTGTAATGTTTACAAAGTGTATTATACAGGCTGCCTCCTGCCCTGGTGGTCCCAGTGTCCGAGGGACCACCAGGGCAGGCTGCAGCCACCCTAGTCTGCACCCAAACACACTGATCTGCCCCCTGATCGCCCACAGCACCCCTCAGACTCCCCCCTGCCCACCCCCCAGACCACTGTTTGCACCCAATCACCCCCCTAATCACCCATCAATCACTCCCTGTCACTATCTGTCAACGCTATTTTTTTTTAGTCCCTAAACTGCCCCCTGGGGACTCCTGATCACCCCCCCCCACCCCTCAGATTCTCTCCAGACCCTTCCCCCCATGTACTGTATGCATCTATCCCCCCTGATCACCTGTCAATCACCCATCAATCACCCCCTGTCACTGCCACCCATCAATCAGCCCCTAACCTGCCCCTTGCGGGCAATCTGATCATCCACCCACACCATTAGATCGCCTGCAGACCCGACGTCAGATCACCTCCCAAGTGCACTGTTTGCATCTGTTCTCTCCTCTAAACACCCACTAATTACCCATCAATCACCCCCTATCACCACCTGTCACTGTTACCCATTAGATTAGACCCTAATCTGCCCCTTGCGGGCACCCAATCACCTGCCCACACGCTCAGATTGCCCTCAGACCCCCCCCCCCCCCTCTTATCAATTCGCCAGTGCATTATTTACATCTGTTCTTCCCTGTAATGACCCACTGATCACCTGTCAATCACCCATCAATCACGCCCTGTCACTGCCACCCATCAATCACTCCCTGTCACTGCCACCCATCAATCAGCCCCTAACCTGCCCCTTGCGGGCAATCTGATCACCTACCCACACCATCAGATCGCCTGCAGACCCGCCGTCAGATCACCTCCCAAGTGCATTGTTTACATCTGTTCTCTCCTCTAAACACCCACTAATTACCCATCAATCACCCCCTGTCACCACCTGTCACTGCTACCCATCAGATTAGACCCCTATCTGCCCCTAGGACACCCAATCATCCGCCCACACCCTCAGAACGCCTCAGACCCCAGCCCTGATCACCTCGCCAGTGCATTGCTTGCATCTATTCCCCCCACTAATCACACCTTGAGACACCCATCAATCACCTCCTGTCACCACCTGTCACCCCCTAGCACACCTACCCATCAAATCAGGCCCTAATTTGTGGGCTCCTGATCACTCGGCCAAACCCTCAAATCCCCCTCAGACCCCCTTCAGAAACCTCCCCAGTGCATTGATTGCATCTATTTTCACCTCTAACCACTCCCTGAGACACCCATCAATCACCTCCTGTCACCCCTCTAGCACTCCTATTCATCAGATCAGGCCCAATACAACCTGTCATATAAGAGGCCACCCTGCTTATGACCAGTTCCACAAAATTCGCCCCCTCATAGACCACCTGTCATCAAAATTTGCAGATGCTTATACCCCTGAACAGTCATTTTGAGACATTTGGTTTCCAGACTACTCACGGTTTTGGGCCCGTAAAATGCCAGGGCAGTATAGGAACTCCACAAGTGACCCCTTTTTAGAAAAAAAGACACCCCAAGGTATTCTGTTAGGTTTATGAAGAGTTCATAGAAGATTTTATTTTTTTGTCAAAAGTTAGCAGAAATTGATTTTTATTGTTTTTTCACAAAGTTTCATTTTTCACTAACTTGTGACAAAAAATAAAATCTTCTATGAACTCACCATACACCTAACGGAATACCTTGGGGTGTCTTCTTTCTAAAATGGGGTCACTTGTGGCGTTCCTATACTGCCCTGGCATTTTAGGGGCCCTAAACCGTGAGGAGTAGTCTAGAAAACAAATGCCTCAAAATGACCTGTGAATAGGACGTTCGGCCCCTTAGCGCACCTAGGCTGCAAAAAAGTGTCACACATATCGTATTGCCGTACTCAGGAGAAGTAGTAATAATGTGTTTTGGGGTATATTTTTACACATACCCATGCTGGGTGGATTGAAATCACTCTGTAAATGGACAATTGTGTGTAAAACAAATCTAAAATTTGTCATTTACAGAGATATTTCTCCCACCCAGCATGGGTATGTGTAAAAATACACCACAAAACACATTATACTACTTCTCCTGAGTACCGCAATACCACATGTGTGGCACTTTTTTGCAGCCTAACTGTGCTAAGGGGCCCAAAGTCCAATGAGCACCTTTAGGCTTTACAGGGGTGCTTACAATTTAGCACCCCCCAAAATGCCAGGACAGTAAATACACACCACAAATGACCCCATTTTGGAAAGTAGACACTTCAAGGTATACAGAGAGGAGCATAGTGAGTCCGTGGCAGATATCATTTTTTTTTTTTGTCGCAAGTCAGAAGAAATGGAAACTTTTTTTTTTTTCTTTTTCTTTTTTTTTGTCACAAAGTGTCATTTTCCGCTAACTTGTGACAAAAAATAAAATCTTGTATGAACTCACCATGCCTCTCAGTGAATACTTTGGGATGTCTTCTTTCCAAAATGGGGTCATTTGGGGGGTATTTATAACATCCTGGAATTTTAGCACCTCATGAAACATGACAGGGGGTCAGAAAAGTCAGAGATGCTGAAGGGAAAATGGGAAAATTCACTTTTGGCACCATAGTTTGTAAACGCTATAACTTTTACCCAAACCAATAAATATAGGCTGAATGGGGTTTTTTTTCTCAAAACATGTTTGTCCACATTTTTCGTGCTGCATGTATACAGAAATTTTACTTTATTTGAAAAATGTCAGCACAGAAAGTAAAAAAACAACATTTTTTTGACAAAATTCATGTCTTTTTTGATGAATATAATAAAAAGTAAAAATCGCAGCAGCAATCAAATAGCACCAAAAGAAAGCTGTATTAGTGACAAGAAAAAGAGGTAAAATTCATTTATATGGTAGGTTGTATGAGCGAGCAATAAACCGTTAAAGCTGCAGTGATCTGAATGGAAAAAAAGGCTCTGGTCCTTAAGGGGTTTTATGACTGCAGTCCTTAAGTGGTTAACAAGCTGACACATCATTGCATTCCAGCGGATCTGGAGGTGTGTTTAGCTTAAGGCTTCTTGCACACAGGGACGTTACAGGTGCACGTCAGTGCAGCCTGTAACGCTCCACCAACGCACAGCAATGTAACACAAATGGGCTGTTCACACTGCCCATGCTGCGTTACATTGTAACGCAGCAAAGTGCTGCATGCTGTGCGTTCTACGCGGCTAAACCGCGTTACACTGTTTGCACATGCTCAGTCATGTTGGGGAGGAGGGGAGAGCGGCCGGGCACATGGCTAATTAATATTCACTGCACTCAGTGTCGTGCAGTATTTACTTCCTGGAGCGGCCGCTCTGTGCGGCGATTGGCCGGGCGGGACCACGTGATGCCGCATGCGTCCAAGAGTACGCATCACGGCATCATGGACGCCAGAGTGAGCTGCACAACGCGGCTCACTCCGACATTCACACCAGAGAGCACCAGGCGTTGCGTTAGGGGCACGTTATGTGCCCTATAACGTCCCCTAAACGCAACGTCCTGGTGTGTAACTAGCCTTAAAGGATAACAACGGGTGAAAGCAAAAAAAAAAAAACAATAGGAAGGAAAATAGTAGGGTGCATGGTACACACCAAAAAAAGCAATAAAGCTAATTTACTTGAAACACTGTCGAAATTTTATGTATCAAAAAGAGGAATTTAAAAAGCTTTGTCCTATAACACACTCTCAAACCCCCCCCCCCCCCCCCCTGGACTCCCCATCCCGTTCAAACCCCACAAGCACTCACTCCATTCAACTCCTCAGACATACAAGGCCAATGATCCAGGTGCACCTTGCTCTGATAGGGGAAGGCTTAACTAGTGTGATCACGTATATTCACTGAGAGTCACTTCTAGAGACCAAGAGGTCACAGTGTTCCTTCACAATTCAACAGTATGGTATATAAGGGCAAGTGAAATGTCCACTTCCTAGTTATTCCTCACAAAAATATAGTTGTAGCAGTCCCTTGCAAAATGCAGAATGCAGTGTGCATAAAGTCAGCAGCTGAGTACCTGGCGTACAGGCATATGTGCATTCGGCTGACAGTCTTGCAGGGAAAAGCAGCTATGCAATTGCTCACCATACCAGATGCCGGATCACGTGTCCTTAGATCTCCCAGGAAGACTGGACGGCTGTGTACCACTGTGGCATGAAGCGTTGGTAGGTCTCTGGGTGCAAAGGGACTTCCAGTGAGGCAGAGAGGTAGGGAGAGTCGGACAAGCATGCGGTGATGCCACCTAGAGCCCCGACATGTTTCACGAGCTCCTTGCTCGTTTCCTGAGGGGGTGTGGCTCACCAATAACAACGGGTGATTTGCATATTTCAGCAGTGATACACTGGGAGACATCTCGGAGCTCACTCCAACCAGAATTATTGCAAATACTTTCTGTTTTAACCTGTTTAAGACCGCGTCACGCTGATGGGCGTGAACGCGGTGGCTCCCCCAGGACCGCCTAGGCGTAAAGTCCTGGGGGCGTGTTTTGCAGTAGATTGCACATGCAGATGCGTGCTCATCTCCGCTTAGATGGCAGAGCTCCGCTCCGTCATCGGCCTCCCATCGGTGATCGCCGCTAGGAGACTTTTAGACGGCAAAACTGCCGCCTATTTACATAGTACAGGATTTAAGCCTGTGGTCCTTAAGTGGTTAAGAAAGCAAACTTTTGTTTTTCTAATCAAACATGAGATGAATTTATGAACAGTTGCAAATGTAAATGTAGCCTGAATCCAAATTTTCCACACGTTGCAAAAATATACATACATGCATACATATACCAGTACTGTACATACACATAAAATGTATATTTCTCCCAGAGTAAAAATGCACTATAAATTACTTTTCTTCTGTGTTGCTATCATGTACAGTAGGCAGGGCCGGATTACTGACCAGGCAACAAAAGCAGTTGCTTGGGGCCCCATTCAGAGTCAAATGGGCCCCATCAGCACATAAACCAGCCCTCGCCATCCTGTCAGCGGTGGCTGGATGGTATAATGGTTAAAGGGACTCTGAGCAGTGCAGTAACTATGGAAAGATGCATATCATTTTAAAGCTCTCTTTCTCCTCTTTCCAATGATATATAAACGGCCGCCCTATGCCTTTTAGTTATTGCTATTTTCGTGATCGAAATCGTGGCCACGGGACGACTTTTCTCCAAAGTCGGCAGCTCGATTCAGCACAATGCAATGAAATGTAAGGAACTCAGGGGGATAGAATTACAAACATCATGCTGGTAGGTGTGAGGATGTAATTAATCAGTTGTGGGTATGCTTAAAGGCATACCCACAGGCACTGCTCGGAGTCCCTTTAAGGGCTCTGCCTCTGACACCAGGAGACCAGGATTCGAATCTGGCTCTGCCTGTTCAGTAAGCCAGCACCTATTCAGTAGGAGACCTTAGGCAAGTCTCTCTAACACTGCTACTGCCTATAGGGCGCGTCCTAGTGGCTGCAGCTCTGGCTCTTTGAGTCCGAATGGAGAAAAGCGCAATATAAATGTTATTTGTCTTGTCAAATGATGCCATGCGCTGCTGATTGTCTTCAGAGCCAGGCTCTCCTCCTAGGTCCCCCTCCTGCTACTGTGCGCTCCGCCGCTGCCCACTCCGCCCTCCCTTCCCACAGAGAACCACAGCTGCAGCAAGAATGATAGCAGCAGATGGCAAACGCTCACTCACCTATCCATGATCCAAGCGATAGAGATCCTGTCATCTGAAACCTATCTGTCTCTTCTACAGTGCAGCCGCTTGCTCTGAACTTCCTGATTCTCAAATCAGACAGGAAGTAGGAAGTAGTAATAGTAGTAGTAACAGAGCGGCAGCACTCTAGAGGAGACAGATGGGCTCCAGATGATGGGACCTCTATTGCTTGGATCGCAATAGGTGAATGTGAGTCATCTGGTGCTGTCATTCTCCCCCGCTGTGGCTGCCTTCTCTGCTGGACTATCGTATTCACTGGGATGTCTAGTTTGGGAGGAAGTTGGTTGTTCGGTGGTGGGGTGGTTATGTAATTCTGTCTGGGGAACGGCTTCTGGTTTGGCGGTGTCCAGAGCTTTCTGCTATTGCCAGGCTGGAGATGCAGGGGCAAAGTGCTGCTGCTGTGATATCTGGTTCCCTCTTCGCAGGGGTGCCCCAGCCCCTGAGTGCAAATGTCCCAGCCATTCATCTCTCACTCTGCATTTTGCCGCTGCTATTCCCTGCATTGTGCACCCACAGAGGAAAGTGGGCTGTTGCCCATAGCAACCAGTAGCTCGGCTGCCCCGGTGTGTGCGGCATGTTGCTGTGCAGCTGCATTTTCTGATTCTATTATGACATGATGGGGGGCCCAAATCAGTTACTTTGCTTAGGGCCCCATTTAGCCTT